>NW_025893454.1:107126-154181 GCF_002878395.1 Capsicum annuum
GTCAGTTGGGGCATGTCTCAATGGTTCGCTGGTTTTATTGATTTTCTTAGAGGCTTGTCAGACTAGTATAGATGTTGGGAGTTGACTAATAAGTCGTATTTAGTTATCTTTCTGAAATTCTTTCATTCTTGGATGATGATTACTCTGTTGATATTTGAGGGTTATTTATCTGGGGCGTTACAAGAAACCACACGGCCAAATCAATTTACCACAACAATGTTCAACAACAATGGGCCAAGATTATGTTCACAACAACAACATCAAAATACAAGTTCAAATCAACAGAGACAACAAATACAAGTGAGGAACAAAAATACAGTTAGAGACAACAAAGACAAGTGAAAATCTCGGCCAAGATACAACAAAAACACAATTTTTGGCCAAGAACACAAAATGGACAGATTGCTCTCTTTTCTGGAATTTTTGATTTTAAATTTTTTTTCAAGTCTCAAGCCCAAGATTGATCTTGTTAGAAAAAAATCAAAGATGGATTTGATAAAAACTGATATAAGAAAACCAAGGAACACATGGAATCGGCTTAAAACAGTCCAAACACACTCCAAAAATAGTCCACTAATTCAAAGAATTGAAGACCCTGTAACATCCTGTATTTTGCTTGTACTTGTTCTAATTATATGGAACTTGGTATAGCCTTTTGATATATATATATATAACATATGAGAATTGTTGATTGATGGAATTATAGATGTTGCCTGTACAGTTTAATGTGATGCGACTAAGTTAACGTTAAGATAACTATTTAAACTTAGAATCGTAAGCTAGTATTTGAATCTAAAGTTTAAAGTGACCAAGTGTGTATAAGTTGAAGGTTAGAGTAAGAAGGGTAAAAATGAAGAAAGGAATGTAATATATGTAGTCCCACAAGTTTATATAAAGGTGGTCTAGTTTATATAAAGGTGGTCTACTAGTACTACTTATACACTTGTATCTGATTTTTATTGAGCTCGTGTACCATGTGTTGTTACTTTTAGCCTTACATATTCAGTACGTATTTTCATACTGACGTCCCTCACGGGGGACCTATATTTCATGCTGCAAGCATAGGTACTTCAGCTCATACACCTCACTCATAGGAGCGCAGGCTATTCCGTGCATATTGGTGAGCTCCAGGTTGATTCGAGGCTTTCCGAGTCTGTTCCATATGTTTTGGTATTGTGCAGTAGGTTAAGAGTAGGACGGGGGGGTTTGTCCCGACCCTAACTAAGTCTATGTATCTTTTAGAGGCTTTGTAGACTAATGTAAAGTGATGGTTCGGACAAACCCCCACCTTTTCACATAGTTTGCAAAGCCTCTAAAAGACACCTGGACACTTAGTTAAGGTTGGGACAAACCCCCATCTTTCTCATAACTAATACACAATTCCAAAATATATAATAGACTCGAAAAGCTCTGAATCAACTTGGAGCTTACCAATAGCAGCTGGATGTTCTGTGCTCCTATTGGGATGGTCTACTAGCTAGAGTACCTGTACCTGAGGCATGAAACATAGTGTCCCCCATGAAGGGTGTCAATACAAAGAGTGTACTAAGTATGTACGGCATGAAATGACTATAAATAAGAATAGATCTCAACAAAATCAGTTATCAATATATAAATCGAGATCGACCCATGCTAGGCTTTCCTTTTGCCCCTGGGATATCACCCGTAATATTGGGATCGACCCATGCTAGGTGTTTCTTCCACCCCTGGGATACCACCCAAAAGATATAGACTCACTTCAGATCATTCTTTTTATCTTTAAAGTTGTTTTGGTGGTCATGTTTTAGATTTGGAACTTTGGACCAGTTGCAAAAGGTGTGCAAATATGCACTAGATGCAGTAGTAATGAGGTCGAATACAACAATAATAGAAATATAACACATAGGAGTTTAGCTAACATCATGGTTCATGTTAACTAAGAGAACAACTCGTAAGGCTTATTTCTGAAAGCACACATATCATACTAGTATTTAGAAAGGAAATGGACAGATCTAGTAACAAACACATCTTTAGGTACTTTAACAACTTGACAAGTTAGAATAAGGTTGTTAACCACCTTGGGGGTTGTACGCTATAGTTATGTATAACTTGAAAGGAAGAACGCTTAGGAAGCTTACTTTGTAACAAAGGAGTTAGATTCATGCCAAAGAGTAGGATCGATGAACCATACATACCTTGCTGCACAACTGATCACACTTTTACTTAACATCTTTCCTTTTAGATTACTAATCTACAATAGCATAAGACTAGTATTAGTAGCTAATTAACATATGTGGCTATTTAAACTTACTAAAATAGTAACCGGGAAGTAATCCACAATCAACTAATCCAAGGGTGTTCTCTCAACCTTGTCCTTCTCCAATTACATTCACACATGATGTAACTTTTTATAAGATCCCCTTAACAGTTTCATCATTATTGTACTCTCAAAATAGTATATCAAGCTTGATATGTGGGTAGTAAACTTGAGCGACATTCAATTTGGTGGTGGACCATTATACTCTTCTTCTACCTTTCAATGGAAATTATTCACACCATTCCCCCAATGTCAACCAAGAAGCCCCCAACATACATACATAAAACAGATCCAAAACAGCCCCAAATACTCGTTAATATGGCAACCAGAAATTGAACTTACCATCCATTGAGTTCTTCTTAACAACAACATATACACAATCCTCAACCAACACACGTATTTAGGAAAAGGGAAAAAATGGACAGTAGCCATACCTTAATTTCGGTGGTAGTTTATTCCCTTAATGTATCAATAGCTTGATCCCTTTACTCACAAACCAAAAGTGAAGAGAAAAATCTCTTAATAATCAAGGATAAAGGGACTGCCAAACTTAAAAAGGGATATCTTCTAGTTTAATCATGGAGAACATAATCCTTATAGTATTCTTAAGATGTTCTCATGATTTGTTCACTTACCTTTAACTTGGAAGGAAGGTTTCCAAAGAACCCTAGTGGAATTTTAGGGCTGCTGCATAGCTAAGAGAGAACAAGAGAGAAAATCTTGAAAGCTGTTTTTTTTTTTGGCTAGTTAAAATGAGCTATAAGGGCTGGTTTTAATCCCTTTAAAAAGAGCTGATCTTGGCCAAATTTCTTGGTCATTTTTGGGCCATACTTTATCAAGTAGGTGATGCACCTACTTTCCCATTATATTGGGCCTTTGTGGATTAAAAACTATTAGGCCTTGGCTGCCCATTCTCCTCCTTTTTTCTTATTTAATTTGGCCTAGAATTAACTTAATTAGGTGGTAGTGTATTTGGCCCAATAATCTGGTCAAGGGATCCTTAATAGGTGATTCACCTACTTAGTTTTTAAGTTGGTCAAAAGGTCAAAGTAGGTGATTCACCTACTAGCTTAAAATAAGTCAAGAAAGCACCTCAATATTTTGTTTCATTTTAAGATCAAAATGCTTTATAGTTGAACTTAAAACTTGGTCACTTCATCCTTTAGATTCAAATACCTATTTAAGGGCCCAAGTTTATATTCTCTCATCAAAGGTAACTTAATCATACCATGTTTCAGTACATGTGGAAACTCCTCCAAACCTATCTCACCGTCACCAATCGCATAGGATATCCGAGTCCATTACCTACCCCATAAGTCCATATCAAGTGCCACATAACTAGAACTAGAACACGCGGAATATAGGGTGTTACAATAGCCTCCAGTTTAACTCCTTGTCTAGGTATGCTTCTAATATTGTAGCTACAATGGATGATAGAGTTCATCAATATGTAGATAGATTGGATCCTTATCTTGTTAGAGATTGTACTATTGCTGCTTTGAACAAAGACATGGACATAGCAAGGATACAAGCATTCACACAAAAAATAGAGGATTAGAGGCAAAGAAAAAAAACACAAGAGTTAGAAAGAGGGTATTCCAAGAGGTCTAGATCTACGGGACAGTTTATGGCATCCCAAGGAGAGTTTAGGCCTCGGTTTTCTAATAGAACACCTAGGCCATTATCTTCTTATTCTGCAGCTAGTGCTCCACCACAGTTTCAAGGGTCTAAAGGTAACCAGTTTGGTCAAAGAAATGAGAGTCAGAGTTCGCGAACAATTGGGTATCAATAGCAAGGGATTATGAGCCAATTAAGGCCTCCTCGACAGCCATGTAGAAAATGTAGAAAGCTTCATTTAGGTGCATGTCGGTTCAGAACAAATTCTTGCTTTTGGAGTGGTATGTCAGGACATATGATGAGAGAATGCCCTTAAAGGAGCATAGGTGGTATGGTACGACCTACTAGATCAGTCGTTGCATCATCATCATCGGTGCCTTATTTAGGTAGGGGTGTACAGCCTATGGGTCGTGGTAGAGGTGCTAAAGAAATAGTTACCTCTAGTGGAGTTCAGAATCGTACATACGCTAAAGCATATCGACAAAATTCAGAGGCTACTCCAGATGTGGTTACAGGTACATTATCCATCTTTTCACAAGATGTATATGCATTAGTTGATTCGGGTTCTACATTATCGTATGTCACTCCATTGGTTGCTGAAAAGTTCAAAAGAACATCAGAATTGCTAGTTAAACCATTTGAAGTATCTACATCGATCGGTGAATCTGTTATAGCTAAGAGAGCGTATCGAAATTGTATAATAACTATTTGCAGTCGCGATACAATGGCTGACCTGGTTGAGTTAGAAATGCCAGATTTTGATGCTATAATGGGTATGGATTGGTTGGATTCTTGTTATGCCACAGTAGTTTGCCGAACTAAGAGAGTGTGTTTCCATTTCCCAAGGGAGGCAGTCCTAGAATAGAGAGGTAATATTGGTACGCTAAGAGGTAAATTTATTTCTTATTTTAAGGCAAAAATGATGATTTTGAAGGGTTACGTATGTCATCTGGTTAGAGTGAAGGATATAAATGCGGAGACACCAACTCTTCAAACTATTCCAATGGTAAATGAATTTCTTGATGTATTTCTTAAAAATCTACAGAACGAGAAGTGGAGTTTGGTATCGATGTGATTCCAGGTACTCAACCAATCTCAATTTCTCCGTATAGAATAGCCCCGGCAGAATTACGGGAGTTGAAAGAGCAATTGAAAGACTTGCTAGAAAAAGGATTCATAAGGCCTAGTGTATCCCCTTGGGGTGCACCAGTGTTATTTGTGCGTAAGAAGGATGGCTCGTTAAGAATGTGTATTGACTATAGACAACTGAACAAGGTGACTATTAAGCACAAATATCCCCTTTCGAGAATTAATGACTTATTTGATCAGTTGCAAGGCACCAAGTGGTTTTCTAAGATTGATTTAAGGTCTGGTTACTGCCAAATGAGAGTCAAAGAGAATGACATACCCAAGATAGCTTTTCGAACATGGTACGATCATTACGAGTTCCTAGTCATGTCCTTTGGGCTAACTAATGCACCTGCGGCTTTTATGGTTTGATGAATAGGGTGTTCAAGCCATTCTTGGATGTGTTTGTGATAGTTTTTATAGATAATATTCCGGTTTATTCGAGATCAAATGAGGACCATGCCAATCACTTATGACAGGTGTTGTAGATTCTTCGTGATTGTAAACTATTTGCAAATTTCTCTACATATGAGTTTTGGTTAAAATATGTGGCATTCTTAGGACATATTGTATCTGATGAAGGAATAAAGGTTGATACTCAAAAGATAGAAGCCGTGAAAAACTGGCCAAGACCTATAACGCCTACAGAGGTTTGTAGTTTCCTTGGGTTAGCAGGTTATTACAGAAGGTTTGTTGAAGGATTTTCTTTAATTTCTGCACCTTTAACAAAGCTAACACACAAAGCATCCAAGTTCCAATGGAATGATGCATGCGAAAGAAGTTTCCAAGATCTGAAGAATAAGTTGACTTCTACACCCGTATTTGTTCTTCCAGAAGGCACAGAGGGGTATGCAGTGTATTGTGATGCTTTAAGAATTGGCTTAGGGTGTGTATTGATGCAGCATGGTAAAGTCATAGCATATGCCTCGAGACAATTACGGGTACATGAGAAAAATTATCCAACACATGATCTGGAGCTAGCAGCAGTTATATTTGCCTTAAAGATATGGCGTCACTACCTGTACGGGATTCATGTTAACATATACAATGACCACAAGAGTTTGAAGTACATCTTTAATCAGAAGGACTTAAAATTTGAGGCAGTGAGATAGCTTGAATTATTAAAAGACTATGATGTTGATATCTTATATCATTCGGGAAAAGCAAATATGGTGATAGATGTGTTAAGTCGTAAAGCTGTGGAGCCATCTATAGAAAGACAAGGGATGACTAAGGATCTACACCAACTAGCTAATTTGGGGGTTCGTCTTCTTGAAACTCTAGATACGGGTTTATTGTGCATAATGCAGGAGAATCTTCGCTAATAACTAAAGTAAAAAAAAGCAATATGCAATTCCTATTCTATTACGACTTAAGGAAAATGTGCAATGTGGTACGACAAAGGCATTTGAGCTTACGTAAGAAAGGGTACTTTTGTGCCAAAATAGATTGTGTGTACCTGATGTAGATGGGCTAAGAAAGAGGATTATGATAGAAGCACATCATTCAAGGTATTCTATCCATCCAGGTCAACAAAAATGTACCATAATTTGAAAGGGATGTATTGGTGGGGTGACATGAAGACGAACATTGCAAAATTTATAGCCGAATGTCCAAATTGTCAAAGAGTCAGTAGAGCACCAAAAGCCCAGGGGTTATATGCAATGTATAAATCTTCCAATATGGAAGTGGGACATGATCAACATAGATTTCATCACTAGTTTGCCTCGAACATTTTGAAGGTTTGATTCCATATGGGTGATAGCTGATAGGCTTACCAGATCAGCATACTTTCTATCGGTCAGGACCACTTACACAGTTGAAGATTATGCCAAGTTATATATATTAAGGAGAAAGTTTGACTACATGGAGTTCCAATCTCTATTATATCGAATCGAGGAGCTCAATTTACTAAAAATTTTTGGAAGTCTTTTCAGAGAAATTTGGGGACATAAGTGAATCTAAGTACAGCTTTTCACCCTCAAACGGATGGACAAGCAGAACGTACCATTCAAATACTTGAAGATATTCTACGAGCTTGTGTATTGGACTTTAAAGGTAGTTGGGATGATCATCTACCTCTCATTGAGTTCGCCTACAACAATAGCTATCATTCAAGTATCAAAATGGCACCATATGAAGCTTTGTATGGAAGAAACTGTAGATCACCAATTGGATGGTTTGAAGCGGGTGAAACTGCCTTATTCGGGCCAGATTTTGTTCATCAAGCTATGGAAAAGGTTAAAGTTATCCAACAATAACTAAAAACAGCCCAAACAGACACAAGTCATATACGGATATTAGGAGAAGGGGGCTAGAGTTTGCTATAGTTTATTGGGTATTCTTGAAGGTATCACCAATGAAGGGGTTATGAGATTTGGTAAGAAAGGAAAATTAAGTCCACGTTATATAGGCCCATACCAGATTGCTCGGAGGTTTTGCCAAGTTGCTTATGAATTAAAGCTACCCCAAGAGCTCTCAACAGTTCATCCGGTATTTCACGTCTCAATGCTTCGAAAGTGCATTGGAGATTCATCTCATATTACTCCTACGGATATTAGGAGATTCGACAAGTTAAGAAGTTAAGGAATAAGGAAATAGCTTCTGTAAAAGTGCTTTGGAGGAATCAGCAAGTAGAAGAGATCACATGGGAAGCTGAAGAAGCGATGAAATCCAAGTACCCCCATTTGTTCAAATACGAAGAAAAAGTCCAAGATTCTGAATTGGAGCAATAACAAGTAAGTGTAAAATATATAGGTACTATGTGGTAATAGGGATATTAAACTTAGGCTTGAACTTGTTTGGGTTGGACAGTTATGCAAATATTCGAGGACGAATGCTTCTAAGGGGGGAAGGATGTAACATCCCATATTTTGCTTGTACTTGTTCTAATTATATGGAACTTGATTTAGCCATTTGATAAATATAACGTATGAGAATTGTTATGCAAGTATTAATGGTATAGATGGAATTATAGATGCTTCCCGTACAGTTTAATGTGATGCAACTACGATAACGTTAAGATAACTATTTAAACTTGGAATCGTAAGCTAGTATTTGAATCTAAAGTTTAAAGTAACCAAGTGTGTATAAGTTGAAGGTTAGATTAAAGGGATTAGGAGATGAAAATTGAGCAAAATATTGAGGTGCTTGCTTGACTTATTTAAGCTAGTAGGTGAGTCACCTACTTAAGTTGTTTGGACCAAATTAATGGACCCATGGCTATGGATGAGATTTGGGTCTACGCTAATATACTCATTTGGGCCAAATTGAACAAAAGAGAAAGAAAATGGATAAGTGGCCCAACACACCAATCTGCCAAGGCCCTAATAAAATTTAGCCCAACAAGAAATTAAGCAAGTAGGTGCATCACCTACTTTGAAGTTTCAGCAGCTTGGACCCTTAAGGAGGTGCATCACCTACTTGGATCAATTTGACCAATTTTATGGTCCAAAATGAAGCTAAGGAGGTGGACAAGATAGGGCCTTTAAAAGGCCAAGTTGCTGGTCATTTTACTTCACTTTTAAGTCACAAAAACAGAGTATATTTCAGCAAATATCTCTACTCTCTCTAAAACAACAAGAACTGCAGCCCTATTTTTCCTTCTAGAGTTCTTGAAGAAACCCTCACCTTTGCAGCCCAAGGTACGTGAAAAACACTTAAGGTTTTGTTTAATTATCTCATGGAAGATTAGGAAAACAAGTTATAAGTGTTTGACTATAAATATTGGCTGATTAGAGAACAAGCTGTTTGTTTACGTTTCCTTGTTATTGAGGAACTTATTTTCTTCTTCTTTGGTTTAAGTGTGAAGGAAAGTTCAAGCTCTTGAAGAGTTCAATTAAAAGAATAAGTTGCTGAATTGAGGTAAGGTGACTGCTCCATTTTGTTTTTCTTATATATGAATTTGAGAGGGGATTATGGATGTCTTGTTATTGAGAACTCAAGAGATGATGAGTTCAATAATTGATTGCTACAATAAAAGGGATGTGGGACTGTTTTGTGGACTGTTTTGTATGTATAAGTTATGGGCTGCCAGTTTGAAGTTGGATAAAGGTGTGATGAGTTTGTAATGAATTATAGAAGAAAGATGTGGTGATACACCACCGAACTAATGTTTGCTGCCCAATCTATTTTGCGTATTGTTTGGAATATGTAATGAAGTCGAGGTGGTTTTGGTGAACCTTATAAGAACCTATATGGTATGTGGGTGTAATTGGAGGAAAAAAGGGGTTAAAATAACACCCTTGTTTGATAAATTAATAGTTGCTGCCCGGTTACTATTTTGGGTGAAATTAAGTATCTCAAATGTGTTGATTGGTTACTAATACTAGTTTACCATATATTCTATTATACATAAGTAATCTAAAAGGCGGGAAGTCAAGTCGGGTTAGTTTCGGAGTCAAATAACCAGGTATGTAAGGCATACTCTAATTCACACTCTTTGGCATGAAATCGTACAATTGTTCCATCAAGCAAGTTTCCGAGGTTATCCTATAACAAAGTGATACATAATGATAGCACATTACACTCCATGTATCCAATGAACTTGTTCCCACTCTCAACGCATTAGAACACCTCAATACGTGCTTATTATTAAATCTGCGCATCTATCTTCACTAGAAAATTTCAGAAGTTCTCCGTTTACTCAAATAAGACCCATGTGTATTTTCAGCTTCTATACACTTCATTTTGTGTGCCAACAGCTCCCTACCTCATTATTGTTGCATTAATTATCCATTTATATTTCTCTTTTTAGCAGATTATTGGTTCAAGGTACCATAATATGATGACCACCAAAGTAACAATCTCAAAGGCTAAATAAACTAAGTAATGCAAATCTGTAAAATGACGAGTGGCAGCTCAGGGGCACTTGCCTAGCATGGGCTGATTCAATACCTTTATTTGTGTGTGACACCTTAGGGGCATAAGCCTAGCATGGGCCGATCCCAATCTTTATATGTAGGTGGCAGCTCAGGGGCGTAAGCCTAGCATGGGTCGATCCTAATTTATCTATTTACCACTGATCAGCTGGTCATTTGCATTATATATGGATTACATATGAAGTAAGAAGGGTAAAAATAAAGAAAGGAACGTAATATATGTAGTCCCACAAGTTTATAGGTGGTCTACTAGTACTATTTATGCACTTGTATCTGATTTTTATTGAGCTCGTGTACCATATGTTGTTACTTTTAGCCTTACATATTCAGTACATATTTTCGTACTAACGTCCATCATGGGAGACCTACATTTCATGCTGTAGGCATAGGTACTTTAGCTTATACACCTCACACATAGGAGCGCAGGCTATTCCGTGCATATTGGTGAGCTCCAGGTTAATTTGGGGCTTTTTGAGTCTGTTCCATATGTTTTGGTATTGTGCAGTAGGTTAAGAGTAGGACGGAGCAGGGGGGTTGTCCCGACCCTAACTAAGTCTATGTATCTTTTAGAGGATTTGTAGACTAATGTAGAGTTATGGTAGTGTCCTAGTTTTAGACATGGTGGCCCCATCGGCCAAGTGTTGTACATATCAGTTTGTGCGTGCATGTGTAGTTATTTTCATTGATACATAATATCATGTTGTTAGAACATTTAGTTGTCACAGTTACATGCATGTAAAGTACAAGGTTATGAATTGGTTCTCTCGGGCCTTTACAGCTACGGGTGCCTATCCGCCCCAATAGGATTTGAGGCGTGACAGACCCTTTTGAAGACCACTCTCGGATTCAAGAATGAAATACAAGAAGGACAATAGAACTAGGCGTTTGATATCTTTTGCAGCCTATTACAAACTAAGTTAACAACACAAGATAAAACAACAATGAGAAGAAGAACAACAACAACAAAAAACGGCTTCACAATACAAGATACAAAACGGATACAAGATTACAAAAGAAAAAGGATAGATAGATAGACCACATGAAGGAATAATATTAAGAACCCAATAATGGTAACTCTTGGACCCTTAACACTACACACAACAATAAACCTATCTCTTACAAAGATACAAGATCGGAATCCACCTCCCAAGCATCAATGTTTCCAAGAAAATGCAAACACAAGTGATTCTATACTTGTCTAAGCCCTAATTTTGATTTTGGGTGTCTCAAGGAAAGAGGACTTGTGTTTCTTTGTCTTGTAAGACTTACAATTTCATTCATAAACTAAGTCTAAAACCCTACAATATTCCTTTTATAGCTATTACAAAATATAAGTTAAAATGACCAAAAGGACCTTCAAAGAGTGGGCACCCATCTTGTGTAATTTATGGACTGATTTGGGTGTATTTTGGGCCTCTTTTACACTTCAATTGCACATGCCAAGGCTCGGGTCTACTACGCACTCTCCTAAGTCCATATCCGTGATTATTCTCGTATCATCCTCTCCGTCTTGAGAGGAATTTATCCATAAATTCACGGCTTCACCTCATTCAATTGGTCACTTCAAAGGAAACCTACTCAAAACAATCCGCAAATAAGTCACAAAAATAAGTCAAAACAGTCCACAAAATCATGAAGAATCTGAAGGCTCAATAGCAACAAGTCTTGGCCTACATCTTCATTTTGAACCTCGCCTTCCTCTCCATCTTGAGACTTGTCTTCAATCTCATCCGAATCAAGTCTCCTACCATCATACAAGTATTGTAGTAGTCTCCATATCCTTCATGTTCCTTTCTACCATACTCCTCTACATATATCGGTTTTAGTGAAGTGGAGTTTCGATTGAGTGGAATGATTTGGTAAGGTGGGGCTTCGGTTGTGGAGCTTGGCTAGGAGAAAATTGGTTTCTAAGTTCCTCTTATTGGACTTGATCGAATTGAGGGGGAAGTGACTCATTTAGTTCTCGAGTTTGAGGACATTTATTGGTTTGGCTTATGTCTATGTCATTTAGTGGTGGTCTTGGAGGGTTGATCGTTTGAGGTAAAGCTTTGGGAGTAGAAACATTAGAGTTCCTTCGACTCTCCACTTGATCCAACCTCTCAAGTATAGTAGACATATCCAAGCCCAATTTGTCAAGACCCGCATTCGCCTTAGCTATTTCTCGGGCAATAGCATCAAGGTGGGCCAAAATAGTGTCCATTATGTCAAAGGAGTTACCTACAAAATAGAAAACACATTAGTTATACATAAACATCTTCACTCTCTCTTTTATTTTTGGTCTCTCGGATCCTTCACACTCAATCTCACAAGTGTTGTAAGCTTGCTTGTACTCCGAGAGTTGTTGAGAGGTGAATCAAGTGTGTACAACGACTCAAAAGAATGAAACACACAAAGGAACGTAAATACACACATAAAAAAATAGGGTTTCGAACTAACTCACAATCTAGTAATTGGTCACTAGCTTGTAAGTTAGTATGGGAATCAACAAACGAAATTAAAGACATAAAATGAAACTAAAAAGATCAAAATTTGAGCTTAAAATTTGTCAATGAACAGTAATTGGTGATGTGGCAGTCCATGATTGGCCTCGGTTCTCAACAATTTTATTTTCCAAATTCGGAAGTCTTGATCAATTCTATAATTTTTTACTTTGGTGAAAATTGTTCAATGAAGGGAAATACAAACTAGTCTTTGGAATTCAAATTTCAAGACTCAAAAGTCTTTGACTAGACTTGTACTTTTCCTTAAAACATGGACCCTTGTTTTATGGAAAAGTGGTGGAGATGTAATGTAAAGTCTTTTGGTGGCTGGGGGTCTTTCAAGACTTAACAAGTACTGCGCCTTGTCTTTCACCTTTTTAAGATCTAAGTTCACTTTAATATTAACAAGGTGATGAATATGGTGAAGAACTTCAAGAACACAACAACCACAACAAGAACAACCAACAATAATCTCCCAAGAATAACAAGTCCACCAAAACAAGGTCAACAACCTCTCGTCTAAGACCACAAGGATAGCAACAACAATCGACTAAGTCCCTTTTGTGTTGTATTTTCGATTTTACAAAAGGTGAAGGGTGTGATGAACAACAAGAATACAATAACAACCTTTCAAGATCTACAACACCACCACAACACAATACCTTCAACTTGGTCAAGGTTATAACAACAACAACATCCAATCGGCCACACTTTGTTCACAACAACAACATTAACAATTCAAGTTCAAATTTGGATCGACTCAAAGTGTTAGTGAGGAACAAAAATAACAATACAAACACACAAGACAAGTAAAATACTCCTAGACCTAGACTCAAGAACAAATCTCGGCCAAGAACACCATAAGAACACAATTTCGGCCAAGACAACAACAATGAACAGATTGCAATTTTTCTGAAATTTTCAGCTTTTCAACAATTTTTTTTAATTTTCTAACAAGCAAGCCCAAGATTGATCTTGTAGGAACAAGATCAAGCCATGATTTGATACCAAATGATATAAGAAAACCAAGGAACACACAGAATTGGCTCAAAACAGTCCAAACACACTCCAAAAATAGTCCACTAATTCAAAGAATTGAGGACCATTTTAAAGACCACTCTCGAATTCAAGAATGAAATACAAGAAGGACAATATAACTAGGTGTTTGACACCTTTTGCATCCAATAACAAACTAAGTTAACAATACAAGATGAAACAACAATGAGAACAACAACAACAACAACAACAAAAAAGGCTTCACAATACAAGATACAAAACGGATACAAGATTACAAAAGAAAAAAGATAGATAGATAGACCACATGAAGATATAATATTAAGAACCCAATAATAGTAACTCTTGGACCCTTAACACTACACATAATAATAAACCTATCTCTTACAAAGACACAAGATCAGAATCCACCTCCCAAGCATCAATGTTTCCAAGAAAATGCAAACACAAGTGATTCTACACTTGTCTAAGCCCTAATTTCGGTTTTGGGTGCCTCAAGGAAAGAGGACTTGTGTTTCTTTGTCTTGTAAGACTTACAATTTCATTCATCAAAACTAAGACTAAAAACCCTAAGAGGTTCTATATGTAGTGTATTACAAAATAAAATAGAAAATGACCACAATACCCCTCAAGGGTGAGATGCCCATCAAGTGTAACTTAGGGGCTGTTTTTAGTGCATTTAGGGCCTCTTTTACACTTCACTTATGCACTTCCTTGGACGGATTTAATATGCATTCGTTCTCATCCATCCTCGTGGTCGTACTCGTATCAATGCATCTGTTACTACATTTGCTTTCCCCGGGTGATACAAAATATCAACATCATAATCTTTTAACAGCTCAAGTCTTCTTCGTTGCCTCAAATTTAGGTCCTTCTAATTAAATATGTATTGCAAACTCTTATGAAATCCCATACAAGTAGTGACGGATCTTTAAGGCATTTATATAACCGCCACTAGCTCCAGATCATACGTTGGATAGTTTTTCTCATGTAGCCACAATTATCTTGAGGGAAATGCTATGACTTTACCATGCTACATCAATACACACCCTAAGCCAATTCTTGAAGCATCACAATACACTGCATACCCTTCTGTGCCTTCTGGAAGTACCAATACGGGTATAGAAGTCAACTTATTCTTCAGATCTTGGAAACTTCTTTCACATGCATCATTCTATTGGAACTTGGATTCTTTGTGTGTTAGATTTGTTAAAGGTGTAGAAAGTGAAGAAAATCCTTCAACAAACCTTCTATAATAACCTGCCAACCTAAGGAAATTACGGACTTTCGTAGGCGTTGTAGGTCTTGGCCAGTTTTTCATGGCTTCTATCTTTTGAATATCAACCTTTATTCCTTCATCAGATACAATATGACCTAGGAATGCCACAGATTTAAACCCAAACTCACATTTGGAGAACTTTGCATATAGCTTACGATCACGAAGAATCTGTAACACCTGTCGTAAGTGACTGGCATAGTCCTCATTTGATCTCAAATATACCAGAATATCATTTATAAAAACTATCACAAACACATCCAAGAATGGCTTGAATACCCTATTCGTCAAATCCATAAAAGCTACAGGTGCATTAGTTAGCCCAAAGGACATGACTAAAAACTCGTAATGACCGTACCGTGTTTGAAAAGCTATCATGGGTATTTCCTTCTCTTTGACCCTCATTTGGTGGTAACCAGACCTTAAATCAATCTTTGAAAACTACTTGGCGCCTTGCAACTGATCAAATAAGTCATTATTTCTTGGAAGGGGATATTTGTTCTTAATAGTCACCTTGTTCAGTTGCCGATAGTCAATACATATTCTCAATGAGCCATCCTTCTTACGCACAAATAACACTGGTGCGCCCCAAGGGGACAAACTATGCCTCATAAATCCTTTTTCTAGCAAGTCTTTCAATTGCTCTTTCAACTCCCGTAATTCTGCCAGGGTCATTCTATACGGAGGAATTGAAATTGGTTGAGTACCTGGAATCACATCAATAACAAACTCTACTTCTTGGTCTGGAGGCAAACCTAGAAGATCTTTAAGAAATACATCAGGAAATTCATTTACCACTAGGATAGTTTGAAGAGTTGGTGTCTTCGCATCTGTATCCTTCACTCTAACTAGATGACATATGTAACCCTTGGAAATCATCTTTTTTGCCTTAAAATAAGAAATAAATTTACCTCTTGGTGCGCCAATATTACCCCTTCATTCAAGGATTGTCTATTTTGGAAAATAGAAATATACCTTCTTAGTTTGGCAATCTACTATGGCATAACAAGAAGCCAACCAATCTATACCCATTATAGCATAAAAATCTACTATTTCTAACTCAACCAGGTCAACCACTGGATCACGACCGTAAATAGTTATCATACAATTTCGATACACTCTTTTAGCTATAACAGATTCACCAATCGGCGTAGATACTTCAAGTGGCTAACTAGCAATTTTGATGTTCTTTTAAAATTTCCAGCAACCAATGGAGTGACATATGATAATGTAGAACCCGGATCAACTAATGCATATACATCATCTGAAAAGATGGACAATGTACCTGTAACCACATCTGGTGAAGCCTCTGAATTTTGTTGATCCGCTAAAGCATATATACGATTCTGAACTCCACTAGAGCTAGCTCCTCCTTTAGCACCTCTACCATGACCCATAGGTTATACACCTCTACTTGAATAAGGAACTGATGATGATGATGCAATGGCTGATCCAGTAAGTCATGCCATACTAACTATGCCCCTTTGAGGGCATTCTCTCATTATATGTCCTGACGGACCACACCAAAAGCAAGCATTTCTCCCAAACCGACATATACCTAAATGAAGCTTTCCACATTGTTTACATAGCTGTCGAGAAGGCCTTAATTGGCTTATAATCCCTTGCTCTTGATACCCTACTATTCGTGAACTCTGACTCTCACTTCTTTTCCCAAACTGGTTGTCTTTAGACCCTTGAAACTGTGGTGGAGCACTATATGCTGCTAGTTCAACTATCTCTTTACCCGACATATGCATGACATCTAGAGCCCTTTGGATTTGATCAATAAAGTCCTGTGGGTCTTCATTAAGAACTGATCCAGTGAATGTGGGAGGATCAAATTTAAGAAAATCTTATGATCACAGGCTAGCTGCCCTAATAATTGCACCGTATTCCTTAGATCTTGGTTTGTAGCATTAGTAGGTGGTTCTGAGGATACGATTATTCTCCTTCTTAGCTCTTTTAGAGACAGAGGAGTAGAAGAAGTTTGGGATACAGACTCATCTTGATCCTCGCTTTGATTAGCTTGTCTGGGTGGTGAATTACTGGTCCTTTCCCTGGCAGCCAGATCTATCGCCTACCTGTATTCTTACTCCTTCTTGTAACCAGCTTCTTTACTATAGTAAGAGGAAAAAAATAGGTCCAATGGTTAAATATGACTTCACTTACAACATGGGCTCTATTGCACGATCTAAGATATGGTTAAATATGTTCCATAGTCTCCTATTCATAGATGTGGTGCACAACACACCCATAAACAAGACTATATATAGACACGGCTTTGTAGACACCCTAGGATGACCTACTCTGATACCACTTTTGTCACGCCTCAACTCCTATTGGGGCGGACATGCACCCATAGTCATAAAGGCCTGAGAGAACCAATTCATAACCTTGTACTTCTCATGCATGTAACTATGACAATCAAAGGTTTTAACCAATATGATATTATGTATCGATGATAATAATTACATAGGCAAGCACAAATTTATATATACAACACTTGGCCATTGGGGCCACCTTGTCTAAAGACAAACACTACCATAACTTTACATTAGTTTGCAAATCCTCTAAAAGATACATAGACTTAGCTAGGGTTGGGACAAACCCCCGTCCACTCACTGTATAATACCAAAATATGTGGAACAGACTCGGAAAGCCCCGAATCAACTTGGAGCTCACCAATAGTCACTGACAAATATGAACTGAATATGTAAGGCTGAAGGTAACAACACACGATACAAGAGCTCAATAGAAATCAGATACAAGTGTATATGTAGTAGACCACCTTTATATATACTTGTGGGACTATATACATTACGTTCCTTTCTTCTTTTTTTTTATATTTCTTACTTTATAATCTTTGTAAGCTATATATAATGTAAATGACCAGCTGATCAGTGGTAAATAGATAAATTAGGATCGGCCTATGCAAGGCTTACGCCCCTAAGCTGCCACCTACATATAAGGATTGGGATCTGCCCGTGCTAGGCTTATGCCCCTAAGCTGCCACCCACATATAAAGGTATCGAGATTGGCTCATGCTAGGCTTATGCCCCTGAGTTGCCACTCGTTTTACAGATTTGCGTTACTTAGTTTATTTAGCCTTTGAGATTGTTACCTTGGTCGTCACATATTATGGTACCTTGAACCAATAATCTGCTAATATGAGACATATAAATGGACACTTAATGCAACAACAATGAGGCAGGGAGCTGTTGGCATGCAAATGAAGTGTTTAGGAGCTGAAATACACATGGGTCTTATTTGAGTAAATGGAGAACTTCTGAAATTTTCTAGTGAAAATAGATGTGCAGGTCAAATAATAAGCATGTATCGAGGTGTTTTAACACATTAGAGAGTGGGAACAAGGTCATTGACTACATGGGATATAATACGCTGCCATTATGTATTACTTGTTATAGGATAACCTCGGAAGCTTACTTGATGGACCAAATGTCCAATTTCATGCCAAAGAGTGCAAAATAGAGTATGCCTTACATACCTGGTTGTACAACTCCAATACCTGCCCAACTCGACTTCCTGCCCTTTTAGATTACTTATCTATAATGAAATATATGGAAAACTAATATTAGCAACCAACCATCACATTTTGGCTATTTAACTTCACCAAAACAACAATTGGGCAGTAAGCCTTTATTCTATCAATCAAGGGTGTTACCTTAACCTTTTTTCTCCTCTAATTACACTCACATACCATACATGTTCTTATAAGATTCACAGAAACCACTTAAGCTTCATTACATATTCCAAACAATACGCAAAACAGATTGCGGAGTATTAAATGCAAAATTAGTTCGGTGGTGTACCACCACAAGTTTCTTCTATATTTCAATCCGAATTAGTCTCACCTTTCTCCAACATCAGCTTGGTAGCCTAGAACATATACATACAAAATAGTCCCAAATCCCTATTATTGTAGTAATCCACTATTGAACTCATCATCTCTTGAGTTCTGAATAACAACACATCCATAATTCTCTTTCAAATTCACATACAAGGAGAACAAAATGGAGAAGTCACCTTACCTCAATTCTGCAACTTATTCTTTTAATTGAAATCTTCAAGAACTTGAACTTTCCTTCACACTTTAAACCAAAGAAGAAAAGAGAAAATCCTTAATATCAAAGAAAAGTGAGCAGACTTCTTGTTCTATATTCTGCCATATATTTATAATTAAGCACTTCTAACATCTTTTCCTAATCTTTCATGAGATAATTAAACAAAAACTAAAGTGTTTTCACTTACCTTGGGCTGCAAAGGTAAGGGTTTCTTCAAGAACCCTAGAAAGGAAAATAGGGCTGCTCCTAGTTTCTTAAAAGGAAGTAGAGAGAGTTTGTGAAGTGTAACCCTTTTTTATGACTTAATAATGAGGGAAATGACCAGCAACTTCTTCTTATAAATCCTCTATTTTTGTCCATCCACCTAGCTGATTTGGGACCATAAATTTAATCAAATTGGTCCAAGTAGGTGATGCACCTACTCAAGGAGTTCAAGCAGCTCAAAATGTCAAAGTAGGTGATGCACCTAGTTTCTTAATTTCTAAGTTGGGCTCAATTATATTTGGGCCTTGGTAGATTTGAACATTGGGCCTTTTTTCCATTTTCTTCCTCTTTTATTCAATTTGGACTCAAATGAGTACATTAGTATAGGCCCAAATCTGGTCCATAGCCATGGGTCCATTAATTTGGTCCAAAAAAAGCTTAAGTAGGTGACTCACCTACTAGCTTAATTAAGTCAAGCAAGCACCTCAATATTTTGTTCCATTTTCAGTTCCTAATCCCTTTAATCTAACCTTCAACTTATACACACTTGGTCACTTTAAACTTCAGATTCAAATACTAGCTTATGATCCCAAGTTGAAATAGTTGTATCGATGTTAACTTGGTCGCATCACATTAAACTGTACGGGCAGCATCTATAATTCTATCTACGCCTTTAATACTTGTATAACAAATCTCATCTGTTACCTATACCACAAACCTATACCAAGTTCTATATAATTAGAACAAGTACAAGCAAAATACGGGATGTTACATAGGTGACCCAAAGGACTCACACTTGACCCAATACAAGTGAAAACCAATTTCAATGTATTCAAGGCCCTAGTTTCGAATTTCAAGCTACAACTAGAGAGTAAAAACTACAAACTAAGAGAATATTTAATGTCATCAAAAGTCTAATGAAAAGAGAAGTAAAATGGTCTACTTATACTATTACATTCAATGGACAAAAATGCCCTTAATGAGAGAGTGAATTGGGGTGCCTCTTGAGTGCTACTTTGGAGTGTAAAATGTATTCAATGCCCTTCACTTGTGATGCCTCTTGAGTGTATAAGATTCCTTATCTTGACCAAGGATTCAAAATACTCCAAAAGGTCTTCAATTGCTTGCTAATTCCGAAGCCTCCCTTAGATAATACCTTGTACTCTTGGTGCTCCTTGTGCTTGTATCAATAATTATCAAACAAAGGTGGGGTGTCATACAAAGGATCACATATGTAATCATTTTCAAGGAAAATCCGCCTATTGGGTTTCTTAAATATTTAAGCAAATCAAAATATTCATCACCCAATTGGTTATTCCTTTCCAAGACCATTTCAACTGGATACCATAAGGAGGGAAAGAGAGGAGGAGCCGATGAAATTCTTTTCAGAGTTCTTCCCCACTGACATCTAAGCTCTCAAGGACTCAAATTAGTCAACAGGAATGAAATCTAAGAAAGTTGGTAGTTCGAGCGAGGAGCATTCCTTACACTTAAGAGTACTCTCATCTTTCAAGAAGATATTTCTATCTTTAGGAGGAATGTTGTCATACCATAGTGGGTTAGCATATAGGCTATAGCATCCAAAGTAAGCTATACCATCCTTTTCACCACTAGGCTCATTAGGAGTGTTTATATCATCTTCCAAAAAAAAAAACATTATTCCTAAAGAGAGCATGATTATTCCATAGGCGGATTTGGAACACGTGAGTTCTTCACTCGCTAAATGATCAATATCAAGTTTTAAAGCAGTTTTAAGCACAAGATTGTTCTGAGAATAGCTTTCAAGTTCACTCCCATTTTGTTGACCAACATTATCAAATTCTTCACTCACTTGAGTTCTATTAATTACAACACACATAACCTCAAGTGGTGGGGGATTTTATCACATGAGTTGATCAATACAAGTTTTACAAGACGATGTATGTTCATTCAACATAATGTCTTAACACTACATGGACACAAATCAATCTTACAAGAAGATTCAATTCGGTCATCAATAGGATCAACTAGTGTATCCTCTCTCACAATATGTACATCATCAATAATAGACAAAGAGTCAATAAATGATGTACTTTCATTCATCACATTGGATTTCTCACTCACAACATGTACATCATTAACAAGAGGCAAAGAAATAATAGACTCACAAATAGATAAGCTACATCTCATGTTCAATAGGCTACTAGCCACACAATCATTGTTCACATGCACAAAAGTGTAAGAGTTAGCTATTTTACCTTTAAGTTCTTGAGCACATTCTTCTTGTATCCCACCACTAAGTTTCTCTCTATCTTGAGGCTTGACCTCACATTCTTTAGGTTCTAACTCTTTCTCTTCTTCTACTTGGATAGAGGAATTCGATTTTGAGAAGTTTAGATAGGGAAAACCAGATTTGGTTGAATGATGATACAAGCCAAATGGCCATCTATTCTTTTGAAGACATCATTGGAGGCCAATGCATAAAAACTCAAGAATTGGTCTCTCGGGGACACAAGAACATGTATGGAGGACCCATTTTTAGCATGACATAAAGCAAACCCGTGTGTGAAAGATTGCGTGGGGGCTTACCTTTGATGCCAACCCGAGTCCACAAGCGTTAAAGCATGAACCCTTGGTTTTGAAGTATTGAAAAAGCACCCTTCATTTAGGGTATTTTGGGGATTACACTTGTTAGAAAGACACTCCATGACCATCCCTTTCATTAAGGGTATTTTGGCCATTTTGCTATGTAATAAGCTAGCCTATAAATAGTCTTCTATTAGTTCATTTGATCTTTAGTTAATTATTGATATTTGAAAGACTTCTTCTTCTCTCTTTGAGAGTGTAGTTTAGGGCTTGGAAAAGCTAAGTAGTGTAGGGCTTGGAAAAGCCATTATTGATCCTTACTTAGAAACGATGGTTGTAAGGCAGTGTTGATTCCCTTAGCGGTCACCATAAAAGTTTGGTGTTGTTATTGTGGGTCTTAGGGGTATTATCATTTGATACACAATTTGGTTCCTGTTTCTTGTAATCTCGTATGTCAAGCTATATATCTTACTTTATTGTATTTGTTTGTTATCTTGTTTCTCTTAGTCTTCATCTTTTTAGGTCATTCTTATATCATTTGGTTTCAAGAGCAAGGTTTGATTTTATTCCAATAAAATCAATCTTGGGATTGCTATCTAAAAAATCAACAAAAAAGAAGTGTCAAATCTGAAAATTGCAAAAAAAAAAAGGTTGTTATCCCCTTTTTATCCATAGGCCAAAACTTTAGGTCCTAGATTCTTGCATCTTTTGGTGTTTCTAGTGTTAGATTATTGTTCCCTAACACTATTAGAGTCTAGAAATTGAAAAATCACAAAAAAACAAAAAAAGAAGTGTCAAAAATAAAAAATCCCCAAAAAGTGCTATTTCCGTTTTTGACCCTAGGTCAAAATTTGAGTTTTTGATTTTATGTTTTTCTTGAGTTTAGTGTTAGATTTGTGTTCTCTAACACTATAGGAGTCTAGATCTTGAATTTGACCAATTTTTGGGTTGTTTTGAGCTATCCACCATTGTTGAACTTGAAGTTGAAGAAACTTGAAAGGTGGATCTCAAAATTGGAAGGGTTTTTGCGAGATTTATGGTTTGAAAACGTGATATTGGTGTTTAGGAGTTCAAAGTGTGCTTGAATATTCAAAAATCATTCAATTTGGAGTTTATTTGGGCTAGGGTCCATTTTTGAATGTTCTTGGTGTTCTTCCATGTTCTTTATATGTTGTTGAAGAAGAACATTCAAAAAGTGGTGGTTTGATCCAAAAAGAAGAAGAAAGAGAGTGTGGTCATTGTGTGTACAAAGAATATTCCAAGCATTTCCTAAGTCTTCCAATGGAAGAAAGAGTCCAAAAGCATCAAAAAGGGAATATTTTCAAAGAAGAGGACAAGGAAAAGTACAAGGGGGACCACAACAAATTCAAACTCTTTTGAGCTTGAAAAAGCGTCCATTCTTTGTGTTTTCTTCACTAAACCGATTACCACACTATCAAGAAGAAGACTGTTGAATTTTAAATTGGAAACAAGTCAACTCCAAAATATTGACCAATTTTGACCAAGGTTACCACGTCATCAAAGTGCCACATCATTAACTTCCAAAATACCTTGAAGCTCAAATTTAGGTTCTAAGTTTCTTTTCTTTGTTTTTTAGTTTCATTTCTTGATTCTAGAACTAATTAACAACTAGTAATCACCTACTTAGTTATGAATTAGTTGTTTGAGTCTGTTTTCTTCGTGTTTTCGTTCTTTGTGTGCTTTTCTCATTTTGATTCGTTGAATTTCTTTGCTTCAAGTTCATAAGTAGATTTTATTTTGTGTCTTGAGTCGATCAAACAAGAATATTTTTCGGTTGCTAAGTAGTGATTGACACCTTATTGACGACCGGAGTATAAGCAACTTTCAATATTCGTCGCTTCACTTGTGAGGATCACAATGGTGAGTGTATACAAGTGTTGGTGAGGAGCTTTTACTACTAATCTTGTTTGTTCATTTTGTTGGTACAAGGTGATATAAGGGGAACATATCTCGGTAGGCTCAGACTATTGTGACTACAACATGGGAGACTATGATTGTAGTGAGGGATTTTATGGCTACGATAATAATGTTGGAGATTAGGGGGGCTATGAATATAGCCATGATCAAGACATGGGCAGAATTGAGAGTTATGATTTTGAGGGAGAAAATGAGGTGAATAAAGTTCCTAGTGCTTATGGTGAACATGGAGATGATGTAGGGCCTTGTGATGGTTATTATGATGAAGTTGGTGCATGTGAGGAGTCTTACACTTCCCACTCTAAACCTAGAATTTGTGTAAGGTATAATCCCTTCCTTTGTAAAGCATATAAGATCCATGGTGAGAGTGTATGGAGCATGAAGATTCATATTCTTCACCTTGTAGTACATCTTATCTAGGTCGAAGTGGTGTGAATGGGTATACTAGCTGATACAAGAGAAGACTAGGAATTCACAAAATGGACACACAAGATGCAAAAATCAGCAAGCAAAAATAACACAAATAAAAGGGGATGAAGAAGAAGACTGCATAAACGTAAAGATAGATAAAAAGACCCTTACTTCTACCAAGTGATTAACAAAAGATGGTGTATCAAACCATCAATCACACCTCACCAATAGAAGCTCAAACCTTTCTCTTAGGTGGACCAGGGAATTCAAACTCCTCAAAACCCACCTTTCTTGCCAATTTGTCAACACAAGTGAAATCCATCAATTGTGCTAACCCTAATTTGATTTCTCCCTCTTAAGGAGAAGGAGAATACTACAAGCTAACACTAATATTACAATCTGAAAATTCATTCAATTCATTATCTCAAAACTAAGGAAAATAAGAGATAAGGTGCCTATTTATACTATTACAAAACAAAGACTAAATTACCCTTAATGAAAGGTGCTCCTTTGGAGTGTAAAAAAACAAGTCTTAAAGGAACATAATAGCCCTAACAATGGGCACCTCTTGAGTATCCAATTATAGTGTGCAAGGTCCATCTTGTCTTTCAAGTAAGGCGCCTCTTGAGTGTAATGGTTCCCTTCTCCTCCTTCAACTTGCTAAGGCTTTAAAAGGCTCCAAACACTTGCCAATTCCAAATCTTGAATCTTTAACCATACTTTGTACTCTTTTATGCTCTTCATGCTTGCATTATTCTCTCCATCTTGAAAGGAATTTTCCTTAAATTCGCACCTTATAAAACAAAAGAGAGGAAAAAGCAAGCACACAGTCCTCGTGATAGAAGGGTTAGCATTAGTACCAAAAATTAGGTGAACATGCCAAAGGGGTACACTTTTGGAATATAACCAACTATCTCTCGTTATGATCATGAAACACCTACCTCAAGCATCAAAAAAGACACGGCTAAGGTAAACATCAAGAGGTACGACAACTACAAAGGTCCACAAAAGCCATATAGCATTGTAACTCCAAGTGGACCAACAAACAAATATCCTACCCCTACATAATGCAAATCCAAGACTAGCATGGATATCATCATAAGCAAAGAGGTAGTATAGCTTAGGCATCAAGTGTAAAGGCATCATCCAAGGTGCTATAATCTATAAGAATACCAATTGGTTCAATAGTTTTAGCACATAAGGTTGTAATCAAGTCATTTAAACACATATGGCTTGCTTCTTTCAAGTAAAACATCAACTTGGCTTCCACAAGTTGGGATTCAATCAATTCAAGCACAAGTGTGTCAAGCAAGGATTGCACATTTAAAAGCATTATCCTAAGACGATAATGACACATTTGTCCTCAGGGTTTCAAGAATAATATACCTTGCTTGTCATCTAGACCAAGCAACAAGTTGGGTGTGCCAGCATCGTTATATCCATATTTGGCACCGAGGTCAAATAGACAAAATGGCCTTAGACATGGATCTAGACAACACTCTTTTTCCCCATAGGCTTTGCTCCATCTAAAAGACATACTCTCTACAATAGCATACATATCATC
This sequence comes from Capsicum annuum, assembly GCF_002878395.1. Lineage (NCBI taxonomy): Eukaryota > Viridiplantae > Streptophyta > Magnoliopsida > Solanales > Solanaceae > Capsicum > Capsicum annuum. The sequence continues at coordinate 132,582 of NW_025893454.1, forward strand.
AAAGACAAATAGAGAGTAGAGAAAGGTGTCAGAAAAATCAACTTCAACTATGGTACCCTTATGCAAGTACTCACTAGTTCCAAGTTCATCACCACTAGGATGCTCAACATAGGAAACACATAAAGAATAAATAGATGGAATCTCTAAGCATGCACCACTTCCTATTTCAAGAGAGTAATTTTCCAATAGATATAAGTCACCATGAGCAGAAACGGTGATACAAGAATAATGGTCGCCTTAGCTTTCATGACATCATTCAAAGTCACTATGTGAAGAATCAAGCTTTGGTCGCATGGAGGGCATGAGATCATACTTGGAGGGGAAGTTTTAAGCCTACCATTGATCAAACCTGAGTATGGAAGATTGCTTGGAGCCTTGAAGACTTAAGGACTCTCGGGTTTGGACCACCTTTGTTGGTCCACGATTTTGGTGTCCTATATTAAGGTAATTTTGGTCACTTAGCCTTAAGGGCATTTTGGATAATTCATATTGTTTTCCAACACATCAAGGACACCCTTGGTCATTAAGGGTAGTGTAGTCTTTTTGCCTTCATTTGTGATATACTATAAGTAGGATTTTTAGGTCTTCTCTCATTAGTTTATGAAAGATGAAAAATTGAAATATTAAAAATTCTCTCTCTTGAGAGTAGAACACTTAGTCTTAGTTTTGATTATTACATTCATTAGGGGTTTTTGAGTTTAATACACTCTTTAATTCTTAATCTTGTAATAATCTTGGTCTCACTATCTGTCCTTTACTTTTGTTATTGTTATCTTGTGTAGTGGACTATTTTGGGTCATTTATTGAATCGAAAACTTGTGTTATTGTTGTTGATATTGTTCATCACATTTTATAGCTTTTTTGGTGTTGAAATTGATACGGTTATGACTACCCCTACGTGTACACGGCCTTTCACACGAAGCCAAGCGCGGGAGTTACAAACACTCCAAGCCTTGTTCATGCAAATGGCCGTGTGTGAGTTGTTGGCCGAACCAACCAAGGGTCTCAACGTCCTTATGTGTGAAGAGGGGGCCTAAAGTGTAATAACTTAAGTCTTCAAGGAGGCCACAATAAAGGAAGGGTGTCTTGGTCTTTTGCTTATTTTTGTTGTAGTATAAATAGAAGGTGTTAGTGAGATATCCACTAGTTTATTTTGAATGCTGAAATTGTAACCTAAAAACACCAAAATATCTTCCATTTTCTTCTCCAAGAAACCGGATCTAGATCTCACAAGGAGAGGAATCCTCGTGTTGTCTCTTTGGCTAGAAACAAAGGTTTTAAGGTAGTTTGAGTGCCTTTTGGTCTTTGTAAGAGCTTGGTGTTAATATTCATTAGGCTTAGGGTCCTCTCATCTTGTTAGGGTTCTTAGTTTCTTGAATATTGTATGTCAAGTTGTTTACCTTCATTATCTTGTTATTGTTGTTGTGTTGTTTATCTTTCTTATCTTGAAGTCTAGGGAGCCGTGTGGGGCTTGTTTCGATCCCCTAGCATTATTGTGTTCTTGTTGTTCTCGGATTGTGCCTCAAAACCGAAGACCATCTCTTGTGTTGTAATCTAAAAACCAAGACTTAAAACTTGTTGTTGTTGTGTTGTTGAGTTGGAATCCGAAACTCTAGTTGTTGGGGTTTGATCTTGCATCAGAAATACACCCTTGTATCTTGTATTCTTGTTGTTGGTAGCGAATCCGAGTGTAGTCTTCATCTTGGTCCTCGAATCCTTAAGATTAGTGGACTAATTTGGAGTGTGTTTTATGCCTTCCGTTGTCTTTCTCGTATCATTTGGTATCAAAGAATTACTTGATTTTGTTCCCACAAGATCAATCTTGGGATTTCTTTCTTGAAAATTCAAAAAAAAAAATTAAATCTGAAAATTCCAAAAAAAGAACAATCTTTCCATTTTGTGTTCTTGGCCGAAAATTGTGTTTTTTGTTGTGTCTTGGCCGAGATTTTTACTTGTCTTTGTTGTCTCTAAGTGTTAGTTTTGTTACTCTCTAACACATTGAGTCTACATCTTGATTTGAGCTTGTATTTTGATGTTGTTGTTGTGAACATAAGCTTGGCCCATTGTTGTTGAACATTATTATGGTAGACATTGTTGTTGAGAAACTTGATTGGCTGTGTGTTTGATTGTTGTTGTTGAAAGGAGTGTTGTTGTTGTTGTTCTTGGTGAATGTTATTGTTGTTCTTGAAGTTCTTCACAACCTTTATCTCTTGTTTAAATCGAAGACACAACACTAAAGAGACTTGGCCATTTGTTGTTGTGGATTGGAGTTGGCCGTTGGAATTATTGTTGTTCTTGAAGATTGTTGTTATTGTTCTTGGTGTGGTGGTTGTTGTTCTTTAAGTTCTTCACCTTTCTTCATAAAGTGAATGATAGATCCTAAATGGTGAAGGAAAGAGGTGTAAGTAACATCTTGAAAGACCCCCAACCACCAAAAAAAACTTTGCATCACTTCTAAACCACTTTCCCAAGAAACAAGGGTCCATGTTTAAGGAAAAGTACTACAAAAGTCAAGTCTTGAAATTTGAAACTTGAAAAAAAGGCTCCAAGATTTATTCTTCCCTCCTTAAAACAAATTCCACCAATCCAAATTAAAATTGGTCAAGATTTGGGCTTTGGAAAATAAAAATTATAGAAACCGACAAATACGTGGCTGGCACGTCATCAAGTTACTGTTCATGCATCAAATTTTGGCTCAAATTTTAGATTATTAGTTTCACTTTATTGTTTCCTTAGTTTCCTGTCTTGATTCTAGAATTAATTAACAACTAGTAATCACCTACTTAGTTGTAGATTAATTGTTGAATCCGTTCCTTTCGTGTCTTCGTTATTTGTGTGCTTTTTCTCGTTTTTAACTCGTAGTAACTTCTTTGTTTCAAGTTCGTAAGTATATTTTATTTTTGTGTCTTGAGTTGATCAAACAAAAATCTATTTAAGCCGCCAAGTAGAATTGACATCTAATTGACTATCGGAGTATAAGCAACTTTCAACGTTCGCCGCTCCAATTGTGAGAATCACAAAGATAAGAGTATACGAGTTTTGGTGAGAAGCTTTTACTACTAATCTTGTTTGTTCATTGTGTAGGTACAAAGGTGATATAAGGGGAACATGTCTTCGATAGCCAGGGATTATTATGACTACAACATGGGAGACTATGATTGTAGCGAGGGGTTTTATGGCTACGAAGTTGAGGAAAATTGTGGAGGCTATGAAAATTGCCATGAACAAAACTTGGTCAGATTTGAAAGTAACTGTTTTGAGGGAGAAAATAAGGTGAATGAAGTGCTTAATGCTTATGGTAACTTTGGAGATGATGTAGGACCTCGTGATGGATCGTATGATGATGTTGGGGCACGTGAGGAGTCTTACACTTTTTACTCCAAACCTAGATTTGGTATTAGGTATAACCCTTTCGTTCGCAAAGCTTATGAGAGATAGGATGAGAGTACATGTGAGAAGTATAAAGATTCATATTCTCCACCTTGTAGTACTTCTTATCAAAGTCGATATAGTGTGAATGATTATTTATAGTGGAGGTTGTCCAACGATAAGAAGAGGGTATGTATCTCTAAAACCAAGAGGTACTTATGTGCATTATAATGTTGATCCGAGAAGGAGTATACACTCCAGAAAGGTGACCATTTGTGGGATACCGAGCTGCCTTATTGTGTTGATGTCTTCACACTTGATTCCTTCCTATACTACCTCTTTGCCTTTGATGTTAACCATGTTAATTTTGAATTGATATTATGTAGAGGTAGTAAGCTTGGTGGTTGTTTTCCTTTCTTGAATGAAGTTGATTGTGATTTTGATTCTCTAGTAAAAGGAATAGCTAACCTCAGCTTAGATTTTTGTCTATTTTATCCATTTGATCTCGGTATACTATTGGGGTGAGGAAGGATATGTTTAGGATTGCATTCCTTTTTCCTTGATATCTCTCAACCATGTCCTTTGTGATGCTTGTAGTAAGTATTTCATGATTGTAACAAAGGATAGTTGGGTGTATTCCAAAAGTGTACCCCCTTGGCATAATTGTATTTTTGATCTTGATAAAGTATACGTCCTTTGAATGTGTGTAATAAAAGCCCTTATGTTAATCTTGTTCATAATGACCTTGTTTTTGTCCTAGTGGTGGGTAATGCCTTGAATAATTGTGAACTTGATAACCTAGCGAAAGAAGTGGGCCATCTCGACTTAAACCTTCATCATTTGCTCCCATTTGACCTCGGAATACTCTTGAGATGTAAAGGTTATAGTTGCTGGTCGTGCTCACTTACTTTTGATAATGATGCTATTCATGTCTTTGGTATCCTATATGCTAAGCTTTTTATGTCAAATACCAAGGATAAGTAGATGTATGTTAAGTGTGAACCACCTTGGAGTGATGATATAATTATGGTACTAATGCTAACCCTCCTACCAAGAGGACTGTGTGCTTGTTTTCTTCCCTCTTTGGTTTTGCAAGGTGTGAATTTGAGGACAAATTCCTTTCAAGATGGAGAGGATGATACAATCATGAAGAGCATAAATAGTACGAGGTATTGTCAAAGGTTCAAGTTACGGATTGAAGACCCTTTTGGAGCCTTTCAAGCTTTGTTCATGTAAATAGGAGCTTAGCCTTGTGAAGAAGAGCTTTTAATACACTCCAAGGCAGGCTTTAATATACTCCAAAGGCGCCTCAACTTAGGGACATTATGGTCTTTTCAGACTCCCTTTCTACACTCTAAAGGAGCACCCTTCATTAAGGGTATTTTGGTCATTTGGTTGTAATAAGTATAAATAGACCCTTTAGCTTGTATTTTCCATAGACTTTGATGAAATTGGATATTATTCTTAGATTGTAGCTTTAGTCTTGTAGTTTTAGCTCTCAAACCCGAAATTGGTTCCTTGAATACATTTGAAGTTAGGGTTTTACTTGTGTATTGGGAAATTTGGCAAGAAAGGTCAGCTTGAGGAAGAGTGTTTCCTTTGGTTTACCTAAGAAAGTGGTTTGATCTTACATTGGTGATGTGTGTTTGAAGGTTTGATACACATTCTAGTGCTATTCATTGGTGGAAGTGAGGGTCTCTCTATTTATCTTTAATTTCATGCCATTCTTCTTCTTCATCTCCATTCTATGTGTTGTTTTATCTTTTCCTTTGTTGCTGGAATTTGCATCTTAGTAGCCAATTTTGTGTGTTTGGTAGTCACTGGGCTTCATCTTGTGCCCAAAGATGCTTCAAGGATTCATGGTCCGTTCGGATCACTAACTCTTTGGGCCACAAATAGTGCTGCCAAGTGGCCAAGGCTCGAATCAAGGCACACAACTCTAGATCATACGTGGAGTAGTTTAGAGTTGCTCCTTTGAGATTTTCACTAAAATAAGCAATGGGTTTTAAATCTTGCATCAAAACAGCCCCTATGCCTACTTTACTAGCATCGCACTCAACTTCGAATTGGGAAATTGTAATAAAGGCTCAGAAACGAGCATAGCTTTCAAGGTTTCAAAAGCCTTAGCTTGCTCTTTGCCCCACTTGAAGGGTTGGTCTTTCCGAATGATCGAGGTCAAGGGTGCAGCTATGGTGCTAAATCCTTTGACAAACCTTCTATAAAAACTAGCCAACCCGTGGAAGCTTCTTACTTCGCTAATGGTTTGCGGGGTTGGCCAATTTTTGATAGCGTCTATCTTGGACTCATCCACTTTGACCCCTCTTGAACTAACAACAAAACCCAAGAAAACAACTTCATTAACACCAAAGCAGCATTTTTCTAGATTTGCATACAACCTTTCCTTTCTAAGGACATCAAACACACATTGTAAATGCTTCACATGCTCATCTATTGACTTACTATAGATCAAGACATCATCAAAGTATACAACAATAAACTTTCCAATAAATGGCTTCATCACATGATTCATTAGCCTCATGAAAGTACTTAGAGCATTTTCTAGGCCGAATGGCATAACCATCCATTCATAAAGACCAAATTTGGTCTTGAAGATGGTTTTCCATTCATTACCGGGTTGCATTCTTATTTGGTGATAGCCACTCCTTAAATCAATCTTGGAAAATAAACACGGACCATTCAATTCATCAAGTATATCTCTAACCTAGGGATAGGGTGACGATATTTTATCGTAATCTTATTGATTGCTTGGCAGTCCACACACATTCGCTATGTTCTGTCTTTCTTAGGCACTAGTAATACTGGAACCGCACACGGACTCATGCTCTTTTTAATATACCCTTTATTGAGGAGTTCCTCAACTTGACATTACAATTCTTTGGTGTCCATAGGGTTGCTTCTGTAAGCCGGCTTGTTTGGTAATTGTTAGCCCAGCACAAAGTCAATTTGATTCTCAATTACCCGAAGCAGGGGAAATTCTTGCGGAAGTTCTTTGGGAAATACATCTTCATAATCCTGCAACACACAAGAAATCAAAGAAGAAATGGACGAATTAGTGGGGTTAGTGTTAAAACAATGAGCCAAAAGGAGCATAGGTGTATCCACATCATATCTAAGAAGAGTTCCTTCTTTCTAGCCAACATCACCATGTTTTCTTGCCCATTTAATATTGAGGCGGTCCCTGAAAACCCTACTGCCCCACTCACGGTTTTCCTCTCCATTTTACCATTTTCGGGTTTCTTTCCCTTCTCCTTCAACTCTCTCATCTTTTGATGTAATTCATTTACTTGTGATGAAGTGTAGTTGGTAATTTCAGAAAGTTCACCATAGCAACACTAATGACATTCGCACAACTACCACTATCAATCACCAAAGTGCACACATTTCCCTTTACGAGGCATTTAGTATGGAATAGATTTTCCCTTTGGCTAGGGTCGTTTATTGCCTTACTAATCATAGCACGTTTAACTACAAATTTTGAAACCTCACACTCCCCTTCTTGTGGGTAAATAACTTCACCATCATCATCATCATCATCATCAAGTGGTCTATTTTCAGTTTCCTCTCCATCTTGAGGCTCGTCCTCATCCTCCTCTTTTTCAAGACCCACCTCCTCACCAAGGTAATACAATCTCCCTTCCCGTAGGATCACGTTACATCAATTTGGACATTCATTGGATTTCTATTCCCAACCTTGGCACTTGAAACATGGGAATCCTTTTGGGTTAGGATACTTGTGAACTTCTCATTTGGAGGAATTTTGTGGACTGTTTTCGGATCGGGCAGCCTTGTAGTGGCTGGTTGGTCCTTGTTTTTGGGCCAACCCAAAGAGGATTGAACCATATCCTTGCTTCTAGGCCAACCCTAGGTGGATTGTCCACTTGCCTTGAACGACGACCTCTCTTTAAGTTCCCTTTCAATCTCAAGAGCTTCTTGGGAAATACCTTCAACGTTATCAAACTTGTGAAGTATTAAATGAGTGGAGATCTCTTTGTTCAACCCACACTTGAATCGGATAATGTCATGACTGATTTGTTCCCCATGATGATCAAGTTTCAACATGAGTTGTTGAAACTCATCATAATATGCCATCACACTATTATTTTCTTGATGCAAGTTGTACAATCTAGCAAGCAATTCATGGCGATAGCTCTTAGGAAGGTAGCGTTGCTTCATCAAGTACCTTAACCGAAACCAAGGTGGTGGCTGCCCATCAACTAATTCATCACCAAAACGCTTGACGTACTCCCATCAAGTGTTGGCATAACCCTCAAAATAAGCTATGGCATAACAACTTTTCTTTTCTTCCGAGATATCATTAACTTGGAAAACTTTGTCATAAGCTGATTCCCATGCTAAGTAGGCCTCGGGGTCACTTTCACCCTTAAATATAGGTAAGCTCAATTGGATGGCATTGAGGACTACGTCTCTTTCTTGGTGTCGGTTTCCCCTTTCTCCATACCCTCGGTACCTTCTTGGATCAACACGGCCCCCTCTCAGCTCCCTCTCCCTTATGTAAGCATCATCAAAGGGTCCATATCCATCATACTCCTCTCTACCATGTTTCTCAAAGTGAGCTGATTGGTTTTGGTGATTTGGAATCTGATTTAGAGGAATTGGGATTTTTGGAGGAGGTGGTCTTTGATTTGGTGGAGTTTGGTATGGTAGGTTCGGATTTTGTGGGGGTAATGGACGGCCAAATCCTTCTTGTGGAATGGAGGAGTTTGGGAATGGCGAGGCCTATTCGCTTCTTGGTTTGGAGTGAAAGTAGTGGTATAATTTGTGGTATTTAGTGGGGCTAGAGGCGGATTAATTATTTGGTGCAATGTTTAGGGTGAGACAGTGGTGGATGAAGTTCTTTCATGCCCACTTGAAGTAATATGATGAGGAGTACATGGACGAGAGTTTCTTTGATTCTCCATTTGCTTCAATCTCCCACTTATCGTAGTCAAATCTCCCCTCATTGCCCCAACTTCCGTGTTCAACCTCTTTAAGCTTTTGGTAATGGCCTCAAGTGTGGCCTTCATAGTTTCTTGTTCAGTAGTACCCCACTTTGGGATGTGCTTCCTTCCATTTCAAGGTGTCACCTACACAATCAGCAAACAAGTTAGCGTTAACCTCTCCTCACTCACACTCTCTCGGTTCACTCACACTTGAGCTCCACAAGTGTTGTAGATTGGCTAGTAACAGTAAATCCTTAAGATATAACTAAAGCTCTTGTCCGGAGTAGATTCTTGTTTGAAACTTAAAGAATTCTCAACGGACTGGAGTTAAGAAGTTACAACGTATTCAAATGAATAAAAGCACCCAAGTAAACGTGGACACGAACAAAGGAACTCAAAAGGAATAATTGACAACCTAGTAGGAGTGTACTAGCTTGTTAATTAGTTCTAGAACCAAGTAATGAAACTAAGAATCAACAATTAGAAACTAGAAAAAACTAAATTTGAGCTTATTAATGACGTGAACAGTAGCAAATGGGTGACGTGGCAGCATGCAATTGGTCTTGGTACCACACAATTTAAGCACCAATTCTGAAATTTAATTCTTCACACAATTTGGAAAGGATGACAATTGGTTTTGGAGGGAAAACATGTCTTGAAATAACAAAAGTATCTTGTCCCACAACACAAGGTTCTTGAAATAAGAAAAAGTTGCTGAAAAGTAAAAGTTTAGTCTAGGAAGTGATGGGTTCAAGGCTTCTCACAACAATCTTTACAACTCTCAGCTTCACCTTTTGAATTTATATTGCACTTTTTGATTGTGTTAAGTTGTAAGAAAAGATAAAGAACTAGATGAACACCACAACAACCTTCAGGATCACAACAACGACTTCTTCAAAAACATGACACAACATCACCAATTATCAACAACAAGTCACAACATATGACCAGCTTCAAGGCATCACAACTATGGTCAATATTTTAAGCTCAACTTTAGATCTAGACACCTTTAGTGTTGGTGAGAAATAAACCAACAGTAGGAACACTCTAAACAAGAAAAATACTACAATATCTAGTAAGAAAAACAAGAAAATCTCGGCCCATACAACAACACAACACAATTTTCAGCCAAGAACACAAAGGTGGCAGATTTGACTATTTCTGGAATTTTCAGATTTCAGTTTTTTTTTTTTTGATTCTTTTTTTGTAGTTTTCAAGTCTCAAGACCAAGATTGATCTTGTTAGAACAAAATCAAAAATGCCTTTGATACCAAATTATGCATTATCAAGTCCACAACAGAAGAATCCAGCAACAACAACAAGATGAACAAGCTAACATAAGAACTACAAGATGAGTAACAAGGTGCTAGTGAATCGAAATAGGCCACACCCGGCTTCACTAGACTTCAAAATTACAATGAAAACAAGATGAAAGATAAGAGTACAATGTTAACAACAAGAACAACAAATGGCAGGAACTATAGTGAATCGAAATCAGCCCCACAGGGCTTCACTAAGTTACTGCAATAGTTTCAAGAGTACAAAAATGAAAGATAGTAACTTGACACAAAGATATCCTAGAATCTATGAACCCTAACTTGAAGAAAGGACCCTAAGACCCAAAGATTGAAGAACCAAGTTCTTACTTAGAGTAAGAGGAACTCATGAACCTCAAGATCTCAAGTTTCTAGCCATGAAATAACACCAAGTGTAACTACACTTTGTTGGACAGATTTCAGGTTCTACTCTCAAGAACAAGAGAGAGAGAAATGTTCAATGTTACAAAACTTGTTGTTGTGAAATATGAAGTATGAACTAAGTGCTGAAAATAACCCTACTAGCATATATTTATATTACACACAAAATGAAGGACAAATGACCCTCCTACCCTTCAGTTATCGGGTGCCCTTGGAGTGTAATTTATTACACTTCAAAGCTCCTCTCCACACTTAAAAATATTTAAGATCTTTGGTGGATCAAGTACCAATTAACACATGGCCATTTGTAAGAACATGGCTTGTAGTTTTTGTAACTCCCAAGCTTGGCTTCGTGTGAATGGCCGAGAATGTATTGGACAACTTTGTACACTCATATCAGTACCGGACTACCTCCTTGTGCTAGATGATTGGCACCATAACAACTACATCATTCCACCCATGGTTGACTATTTGGGGTTGTTTCGAGAACCTTTACTTGTTCCATATTCCTTGGACGAGTATAAGGTTATTGAGAGAGTGAGGATTGTCTTCACCCAATTCGAATACTATGAGAAGGTATGGTACGATATCTTTCCCTTAACACCAGGTCATGTATGCTTGGGTGCCGATTGGTTTGAACAACATAGAGTTTCAAATATGCTAAGTTGGCCTAAGGTTGTAGTGGACCGTTAGGGAAATTATCTCTTTACCTCAATTCTTCCCAAACTGCAAGGAGATGTGATCACTTACTCCAAGCCAAATGATTATGAGAGACAAAAGATTGAGAGGAGTAAGGGTGTGCAAAGTGGCGATCCAAGAGTATAAAAAGGAGAGGTTGTGTGGGGGGTTGCCACCAAACCATGCTAACTATGTTTGTCCTTCTATTTCTAAGGACATTTGTGAAGGTACTAACATGGCAAGCGGAGAAGAACAAGGCTAAGGAACCTTCACACCACGGCAAAGAAGAATCTACTCAAGAACTTCAAGGTAAAATAGCTAACTCTTACACTTTTATGCATGTGAATGATAATTGTGTGGCTAGTAGCCCATTAAGTGTGAGTAGTAGCTTACCTATTTGTGAGTCTATTGATTCTTTGCCTCTTGTTGATGATGTACTTATTGTGAGTGTGGAGACACTAGTTGATCCTATGGATGACCGAATTGACTCTTCTTGTAAGATCAATTTAAGTTCACCTAGTGTTGAAGTCATTGTGTTGAATGATAATACATCATCTATTGATTCTTTACCTCTTGATGATGATGTACATGTTGTGAATGTGGATACACCAGTTGATCCTATTGATGACCAAATTGACTCTTCTTGTAAGATTAATTTATATCCACCTAGTGTTGAAGCCAATGTGTTAAAAATGATAGTACATCATCTTGTGGGAATTGTGTTGATCAACTTATTTGCAAAATTTGTCCACCACTTGAGAATATGTGTGATATGTTTAATGGATCTCAAGTGAGTGATGCTATTGAAAATGTTGATCAAATAAATAGGAGTGACCCCTTTAGCATGACCTTTAATGAATGTTCGACTCTCAATTTTGGTCATAGGGATTACATGTGCTTTAAACAACATCTTTGATACTTGATAATGATCTATTAGAAAATGGATTTGCATGTTCTATATCTTCTTCATGGATAGATCCTTCTCTCTCTAAGGATAATATCTTGTTTGAAGATGATGAGTTCACTCCTAATGAACCTAGTGGTGAGAATGAAGTTGAAGGTATAGCTAGTCTTGAAAGCTATAGCCTATATGTCAACCCACTATGGTGTGACAACATTCCTCCTAAAAATGGAAATCTTTTCTTAGAAGATGAGAGTACTCTTAAGGGAAGGAAATGTGAGATCTTGGAAAGGAATAATCAATTAGGTGATGATAATTTTGACTTTCTTGAATTCTTAAGAAACCCAATAAGTGATTATTTCTTGAAAATTGATTGTGGTTGTGATCCTTTATATGACACCCTACCCATGTTTGATGGTGGTATGTGTCTACTTGAGGGTACTTCCATAGAAAGGGAAGGTGTCCATTATTTGGAAATGACTTCTTCTACTATGTGTGACCTTATTATTGAGAGTACTCATGGTGATGATATTGAAACTAGTAGTGAGTACATACATGAGGACACCTTAGTTGAAGTTGACTTCAGTGATACCTTTCTCCACTCTCTATTTGCTTTTAATGATATATATGCTATTGTAGAGAGTATATCTTGTAGTTTGGGTGAAGCTTATGGGGAAAGGGAGTGTTTTCTAGACCAGTGTCTATGGCTACTCTTTCTATTTGACCCCGGTGCCAAATATGAAAATGGTGATGTTGTGCACCCAACATGTTGCTTGGTTTACATGACCAGTAAATTGTAATTCTTGAAAAACCGAGAGCAAAAGTATCATTGTATCCTTGGGGTAATGCTTCTAAATATGCATCCTTGCTTGACACACTTGTTCTTAAGTTGCATGAATCCCAACTTGTGGATGCCAAGTTGTCTATTTTTTTGAAGAAAAGAGCATGTATGTGCTTAAATGCTTATCCGTGCACGTTTTTATAGTTGATTATTTCCTATACTACCTCTTTGCCTATGATGACATCCATGCTAGTTTTGAGTTTGCATTAAGTAGATGTAGGGTCTTATTGGTTGGTTCACTTGTTTGATTGACAAGGCTATGTGGGATTGGTGGACTTTGTAACATCCTGTATTTCGCTTGTACTTGTTCTAATTATATAGAGCTTGGTATAGCCTTGTGATATATAAGGTAATGTATGAGATTTGTTATGCAAGTATTAAAGGTGTAGATAGAATTATAGATGCTGCTAGTACAATTTAATGTGATGCGACCAAGTTAACGTCGATACAACTATTTAAACTTGGGACCGTAAGTTCGTATTTGAATCTGAAGTTTAAAGTGACCATGTGTATAAGTTGAAGGTTAGATTAAAGTGATTAGGAGATGAAAATGGAACAAAATATTGAGGTGCTTGCTTGACTTAATTAAGCTAGTAGGTGAGTCACCTACTTGAGCTATTGGGGCTGTGGACCAGATTTGGGCTTATATTAATGTACTCATTTGAGCCCAAAATTAAGTAAAAGAGAAAGAAAATGGAGAAAAGGGCCCAATACTCAAATCTACCAAGGGACACGTTAAAGAAAAGAAAAGGAGGAAAAATGGGTAGCTAAGGCCCAATAACTTTGGATCCTCAAAAGGCCAATATATTGGGCAAGTAGATACATCATTTACTTTATAAAATATAGGCCAAAAAGGTTCATGAAATTCGTCCAAAGAGAAGCTCCTTTATATGGATTGAAATCAGCAAATGTTGCTCATTTTTAACTTACACAAAAAAATTCCAGCTTTCTAGGTTTTTCTCTCTTGTTATCTCTTGACTATGAAGCAACCCTATAATTCCACAAGGGTTCTTGTTCTTAGTTATTAAGGGATTTCTCTTTTCTCTTTTGGTGTATGTGTGAAAGGATTAAGCTATTGAAGAGATACACATTAAGAGACTAAACTACCAAGTAAATCAAGGTATGGTTTCTATCCACTTTTGTCCTTTTTCCATATACATGTGTTGGTAGAGGATTGTACATATTTGTTTGCTATTAAAGGATGATTGGGGTGTTGTTTACAGACTGTTTTGTGTGTTTGCATTGGGGGATTCCCGATTTCTATTGGGGAAAGGTGCGATTAGTTTGTATTGAATTATAGAAGATGGGTATAGTGATACACCACCGAATTAATGATTGTGTACGTCAATTGCTCTTTTCATTTTGTATGTTGGTTGGAAGGTGTAATGAAGCCAAAGTTGTATCGGGGGATATTATATGAATATTTATGGTATGTGGATGTAATTGGAGTATAAGAGGGTTAAAGTGACACCCTTTATTGATAAATTAAGGGCTTACTTCCCAGCCACTAGTTTGGTGAAGTTAAAGCCAAAATGTGATGGTTGGTTGCTAATATTAGTTTGCCATATATTTCATAGTAGATAAGTAATCTAAAAGGGCGGGAAGTCGAGTTGGGCTGGCGCTGGAGTTGTACAACCAGGTATGTAAGGCATACTCCATTTTGTACTTTTTGGCATAAAATCGAACATTTGTTCCATCTAGTAAGTTTCCAAGGTTATCCTGTAACAAGTGACACATAATAGCAGCATATTATATCCCATGAAGCCAATGACCTTGTTCCCACTCTCTAACATGTCAAAACACCTCAATACACAGCTATCTTTATTTGAAAATTTCAGAAGTTCTCCGTTTACTCAAATAAGAACCATGTGTTATTTTCAGCTCCTAAATACTTCATTTGTGTGCCAACAGCTCCCTACCTCATTGTTTTTGCATTAAGTGCCCATTTACATGTCTTTTAGTGGCAGATTAATAATTCAAGGTACCATAATGTTGTGACCACCAAAGTAACAATCTCAAAGGCTAAATAAACTAAGTAACGCAAATCTGTAAATAAGTGGCAACTCAGGGGCATAAGCCTAGCATGGGCCAATCTCGATACCTTTATATGTGGTTGTAGCTCAGGGGCATAAGCCTAGCATGGGCCAATCCCAATCTTTATATGTAGGTGGCAACTTAGGGGCATAAGCCTAGCATGGGTCGATCCTAGTTTATCTATTTACCACTGATCAGCTCATCATTTGCATTATATATAGCTTATAAAGATTATGAGTAAGAAAGGTAAAAATGAAGAAAGGAACATAATGTACATAGTCCCACAAGTATATATAAAGGTGGTCGTATCTGATTTTTATTGAGCTCTTGTATCTGTGTTGTTACCTTCAACCTTACATATTAGTACATATTTTTGCACTAACGTCCCTCACGGGTGACCTGTATTTCATGTTGTAAGTATAGGTGCTTTGGCAAATACACCTCCTCAATAGGAGCCCAGATTGCTTCGGGGCTTTCCAAGTCTGTTCTATATATTTTGGTATTGTGTAGTAGGTCAAGAGTAGGGCGGGGGTTTGTTCCGACCCTAATTAATTCTATGTATCTTTTAGAGGCTTTGTAGCCTAATGTAAAGTTATGGTAGTGTTTTGTCTCTAGACGTGGTGGCTCCAACGGCCAAGTATTATATATATAAGTTTGTGCTTACATGTGTAACTATTCTCATCGATATATAATATTATGTTTGTCAGAACCTTTGGTTGTCATAGTTACATGCATGGGAAGTAAGGGTTATGAATTGGTTCTCTCAAGCCTTTACGGCTACGGGTACCTGTCTGCCCCAATAGGATTTGAGGCGTGACAAAAGTGGTATCAGAGTAGGTCATCCTAGGGTATCTACAAAGTCGTGTCTATGTAGAGTCTTGTTTATAGGCGTGCTGTGCACCACATCTATAAACAGGGGGCTATGGGATATTTAGGGTTTGTCTATTTTTCTTCTTATCTTAGATCGTGCAATAGAGCCCATGTTGTAGGTAAAGTCATATTTAACTATTGAACCTATTTTTTTCTCTTGTTATAGTAAAG
Organism: Capsicum annuum; assembly: GCF_002878395.1. Taxonomy (NCBI): domain Eukaryota; kingdom Viridiplantae; phylum Streptophyta; class Magnoliopsida; order Solanales; family Solanaceae; genus Capsicum; species Capsicum annuum. Next base: position 148,104 of record NW_025893454.1, read on the forward strand.
ATGCCGTTACAAGAAGGAGTAAGAATACAGGTAAGCAAATAGACGTGGCTGTTGGGGAAGGGATCAGCGATACCTAGACGAGCTAATCAAAGTAAGGCTCAAGATGAGTTTGTAACCCAAACTTCTTCTACTCCTACATCTCTAGAAGACTAAGAAGGAGAAGAACCACATCCTCAAAACCACCTACCAATGCTACAGACCAAGATCTAAGGAATACGGTGCAATTATTGGCTTGTATAGTTGTTGTACAAGCTCAAGGACAAGCCATTCCAACCACACATTCTAGTGGTGCAGATAGGGCAGCTAGCCTACGAACGCAGGAATTTCTTAAATTGGATCCTCCCACATTCACCGGATCAGATCTTAATGAAAACCCATAGGACTTTATTGATCAAATCCAAAGGGCTCTAGAGGTCATGCATATATCAGGTAAAGAGACAGTTGGGCTAGCAGTATATAGATTCAAAGGAGAGACTATATTTTGGTATGAAGACTGGAAATGATCTAGGGGTATTGATGCACCTTCAGCTACTTGGAAAGAGTTCAAAGAGGCATTTCTTGATCATTACCTTCCATTCGAGATTCGAGAGGCTCGTGCAAATCAGTTCTTGAATCTTCACCAGGGGAATATGAGCGTGAGAGCGTACAACCTTCGGTTTAACTCCTTGTCTAGGTATGCTCCTAATGTTGTAGGTACTATGGATGATAGAGTTCATCGATATGTGGATAGGTTGGATCCATTTTTGGTTAGAGATTATACTATTGCTGCTTTGAACAAAGACATGAACATAGTAAGGATACAAGCTTTTGCACAAAAAATGAAGTATCAGAGGCAAAGGTTGAACACAAGAATTGGAAAGAGGATATTCCAAGAGGGCTAGATCTACGGGACAGTTCATGGCATCCCAAGGAGAGTTTAGGCCTCGGTTTTCTAATAGACCACCTAGGCCATTATCTTCTTATTCAGCAGCTAGTGCTCCACCACAGTTTCAAGGGTATAAAGGCAACTAGTTTAGGCAAAAAAGTGAGAGTCAAAGTTTACGAATAGCGGGGTATCAAGATCAAGGGAGTATGAACCAATTAAGGCATCCTTGACAGTAAACAATGTGGAAAGCTTCATTTAGGTGCATGTCGGATTGCAACAAATGCTTGTTTTTAGTGTGGTACGTCAGGACATATGATAAGAGAATGCCCTCAAAGGGGAATAGGTGGTATGGTACGACCTACTGGATCAACTGTGGCATCATCATCATCAGTGCCTTATTCAGGTAGAGACGTACAGCCTATGGGTTGTGGTAGAGGTGCTAAAGGAGCAGCTAGCTCTAGTGGAGTTCAGAATCGTACATATGCTTCAGTAGATCGACAAAATTCAGAGGCTTGTCCAAATGTGGTTATAGGTATAGTGTCCATCTTTTCACATGATGATAGTGATACAAAAATGACAGCGGAAACACAAAATATACTCAAACCAGTCCACTAATCTTAAGAATTCGAGGACCAAGATGGAGACCACACTCGAATTCACTACCAACAACAAGAATACAAGATACAAGGGTGTATTTCAACACCAAAACAACTATAAAACGTGATGAACAATATGAACAACAATAACACAAGTTTCGGATTCAATAAATAACCCAAAATAGTCCACTAGAAGATAACAACAACAAAAGTAGATAGATAGTTAGACCAAGATTATTACAAGATTAAGAACTAAAGAGTGTATTAAACTCAAAAACCCCTAATGAAAGTAATAATCAAAACCACACTCTTATGGTGACCGCCAAGAGAATCAACTCACCTCAAGATCCACCGTTTTCAAGCAAAGAACAATGTTAGCTTTTCCAAGCCATATACTAAAACTACACTAAGTTGGTCTACTCTCAAAAGAGAGGATTTTTAGTGTTTCAATATTTCATCTTTCATAAACTAGTGAAAATAAAACTAAAGGGGTCTATTTATAATATATTACAAATGAAGATAAAAGACCACTTTGCCCTTAATGAGAGGGGCTGCCATGGTGTGTAAATACACCATATGTAATGTATAAAATACCCTTAATGAAGGGGCAGACAAGGTATGTTATAACTTGAATGAATGATGCTTTTTAAATGCTCTCAAAAATAGAGTATGGTTCATACTTCAAGGCTTGTAGTTCTCGGGTTAGTATCAATGTAAGAAACCAAGCAACCTTCCATACACGAGATTGCTTTAAGTCATGGTCAAAATGATCCTTTCTTGCATATCCTTGTGCTCTCGGGGTGACCAAGTCTCGCCTTGCCTTCAAAGATGTCATTAAAAGATAAGGTGGCCATTTGACTCATATCATCCTCCCCATCTTGAAAAAGATTCGACCACGAATCCAAACCTTGAAAAACCAAAGAAAGGACACACATTTACTCCTCATGGAATGAGGGTTAGGGTTACCACGACAAATCACCTAAACATTCCAAGGTTGCACATATTTAGAATATAACCAAGGATCCCTTGAACTAAATATTAAATAATTAATGAAAAATACATAAAGGATTTGGTTATGGAATTTACCAAAAGTGATACTTTGTGTCACGCCTCAATCTTATTGGGGCGGACAGGCACCTGTAGCCATAAAGGCCCAAGAGAACCAATTCATAACCTTATACTTCCCATGCATGTAACTATGACAACCAAATGTTCTGACAAACATGATACCGTCTCGATGAAAATAATTACACATGCAAGCACAAACTGATATATACAACACTTGGCCGTTGGGGCCACCATGTCTAAAAACAAGACACTACCATAACTTTACATTAGTCTACAAAGCCTCTAAAAGATACATAGACTTAGTTAGGGTTGGGACAACCCCCCCCCCCCCTCCCGCCCTAATCTTAACCTACTGCACAATACCAAAACATATGGAACAGACTCAAAAAGCCCCAAATCAACCAGGAGCTCACCAATATACACGGAATAGCCTGCTCTCCTACGAGTGGGGTGTATGAGCTGAAGTACTTGTGCTTGCAGCATGAAATGCAGGTCCTCGTGAGGGACGTCAGTACAAAAATATGTACTGAAATGTAAGGCTGAAGGTAATAACACACGATACAAGAGCTTAATAGAAATTAGATACAAGTGTATAAGTAATACTAGTAGACCGCCTTGATATACATATTTGAGGGACTACATACATTACGTTCCTTTCTTCATTTTTACCTTTCTTACTTCATAATCTTTGTAAGCCATATGTAATGTAAATAACCAGCTGATCAGTGGTAAATAGATAAATTAGGATCAGCCCATGCTAGGCTTATGCCCCTGAGCTGCCACCCACATATCAAGGTATCGAGATTGGCCCATGGTAGGCTTATGCCCTTGAGCTGCCACTCCTTTTAAAGATTTACGTTAGTTTATTTAGCCTTTGAGATTGTTACTTTGGTGGTCAAAACATTATGGTACCTTGAAATAATAACCTGCCACGAAGAGACATGTAAATAGGCACTTAATGCAACATAAATGAAGTAGAGAGCTGTTGACACACCAATGAAGTGTTTAGAAGCTTAAAATATCACATGGGTCTTAATTGAGTAAATGAAATACTTCTGAAATTTTCAAATGAAGATAGATGTGCAGGTTTAATAATAAACACGTATTGAGGTGTTTTGATATGTTAAAGAGTGGGAACAAGGTTGTTGGATTCTTGGTATATAATACACTGCTATTATGTGTCACTTGTTACAGGACAACCTTGGAAACTTATTTGGTGGAACAAATGTTCGATTTCATGCCAAAGAGTACAAAATGGAGTATGCCTTACATACCTGGTTATATAGCTCCGAAACTAACCCAACTTGACTTCTCGCCTTTTATATTACTTATCTACAATAGAGTATATGGTAAACTAGTATTATCAACCAACCAACACATTTAGGCTACTTAACTTCACCAAAATAGTAACTGGGCAGTAAACACGTAATCTATCAATCAAAGGCATTATCTTAACCCTTTTATCCTTCAATTACACCCACATACAATACATGTCCTTATAAGATCACTGAAACCACCTCAGCTTCATTACACCCTCCAAACAACACACAAAAATACATTGGGCAGTAAGCAAGGGCAACAATTAGTTCGGTGGTGTACCACCACATCTTTCTTCTATATTTCATTACAAACTAATCACACCCTTCTCCAACATCAACATGGAAGCCCATAACATGAACATACAAAACAGTCTACAAAACAGTCCCAAATCACTCTTATTGTAGCAACCCATTATTGAACTCATCATCTCTTGAGTTCTCACTAACAACACATCCATAACTCTCTTTTAAATTCATAAACAAGGAGAACAAAATAGAGCAGTCACCTTACCTCAATTCTGCAACTTTTTCCTTTAATTGAACTCCTCAAGAACTTGAACTTTCCTTCACACTTTAAACCAAAGAAGAAAACAGAAGCTCTTTAATACCAAAGAAAAGTAAGCAGATTGCTTGTTCTATATTCTACCATATATTTATAATTAAGCACTTATAACATCTTTTCATAATCTTCCATGATATAATTAAACAAAAACTGAAGAGTTTTCACTTACCTTGGGCTGCAAAAGTGAGGTTCAAGAACCCTAAAAGGAGTTTTAGGGCTGATGTTCTTAACCTTTGTTAAGAAAGAGATAAAACTGAAGTTTAAAAGGGTGAAATTGTGTTTAAAATGAATATAATTTCCATCAATATTGAGCATTGGGCCCTCTAGAACCTTTCTTACTGACCTTATTTTCAGCTATAAATTATCCCAAGTAGGTGATGCACCTAGTTAAGGGTCCAAGCTGCTGAAACTTCAAAGTAGGTGATGAACCTACTTGCTTAATTTCTTATTGGGCTCAATTATATTTGGGCCTTGGCAGATTGTGTGTGTTGGGCCATATACCCATTTTATTTCTCTTCTATTCAATTTGAGCCAAATGAGTACATTACATTAGTATAGGCCCAAATCTGGTCCATAGTCATATGCCCATTAATTTGGTCCAAAATAATTCAAGTAGGTGACTCACCTACTATCTTAACTAAGTCAAACAAGCACCTCAATATTTTTTTCCCTTTTCAGCTCCTAATCCCTTTAATCTAACCTTAAACTTATACACACTTGGTCACTTTAAACTTCCGATTCAAATACTAGCTTACGATCCCAAGTTTAAATAGTTGTATCGACGTTAACTTGGTCGCATCACATAAAAACTGCACAGGCAGCATATATAATTCTATCTATGCCATTAATACTTGCATAACAAACCTCACCCGTTACCTATCCTATAAGACCATTCCAAGTTCCATATAATTAGAATAAGTACAAGCAAAATACGGGATGTTACATCCTTCCCCCCTTAGAAACATTCGTCCTCGAATGATAGCATAACTGTCCAACCAAAAGAAGTTCAAGCCTAAGTTTAATATCCCTATTACCACATAGTACCTATATATTTTACACAATTGTTATTGGACTTTTTCTTCGTATTTGAACAAATGGGGGTACTTGGATTTCATCGCTTCTTCAGCTTCCCATGTGATTTCTTCTACTTGCTGATTCCTCCAAAGCACTTTTATAGAAGCTATTTCCTTATTCCTCAACTTCTTAACCTGTTGATCTAGAATAGCAATAGGTATTTCCTCATAGGTGAGATCTTCTATAATTCGTACATCTTTAGTGGGGGTAATATGAGATGGATCTTCAATGCACTTTCAAAGCATTGAGACTTGAAATACCGGATGAACTGTTGAGAGCTCTTGGGGTAGCTCTAATTCATAAGCAGGTATGGGCCTATCTAACGTGGACTTAATTTTCCTTTCTTACCAAATCTCAAAACTCCCTTCATTGGTGATACTTTCAAGAATACCCAATCACCTATAGAAAACTCCAGCCCCCTTCTTCTAACATCTACATATGACTTGTGTCGACTTTGGGCTATTTTTAGCTGCCGTTGGATCACTTTAACCTTTTCCATAGCTTGATGAAAAAGATCTGGCCCGAACAAGGCAGTGTCACCCGCTTCAAACCATCCAATTGGTGATCTACACTTTCTTCCGTATAAAGCTTCAT
>NW_025893454.1:157181-256363 GCF_002878395.1 Capsicum annuum
AATATATATGATAAAGACTCAGTAAGGCCTTGAATCAACTTGGAGCTCACCAACAGTCGTTGAGTATCCTATGGTCTATTGGGGAAATCTACTCGCTAAAGACCTGTGCATGCAACATAGGACGCTGGTCCCCGTGAGGGACGTCAGTACGAAGTAATGAACTGAATATGTAAGGCATAAGATAACCATAAGTGAAATAAGAAATTAATGAAACTCGGGGTCAATATATATAAACATATAGATAAGGATGAACGAACCACCTTTACTTACACTTGTGGAAGACTGTACATTACATGCTTTTCTTTACTTTACTCTTCTTTACTTTATAATATTTGTAAGCCGTGTGATACATATGACCAGCTGATCAGTGGTAAAAGAGGATGACCCATGCTAGGTATTATACCCCTGGGATACGTTCCTCATCAATACATAAATCAGGATTGCTCCATGCTAGGCTTACCTTTCACCCCTGGAATACCACCCGATAATGCGATCGACCCATGCTAGGTGTTTCTTCCACCCCTGGGATACCACCCATAAATCAATAAATTGAGATCGACCCATGCTAGGCTCTCGCCCCCGAGCTACCACTCACACATAAGTATATTTACTTTACATCATCACTTCTTTAATCTTTTAGATTGTTATATTGGTGGTCATAACATTATAGAGCTTTAGAGCTATGAACCAATAGAAAAAAGCATGCGATCGAGACAAGAACAATGAGATAGGAAATAAGGATAATACTTTGGAACTTATATGACACCATGAGCCTCACTGGGCATAAAACATATTCACTAATAAATAAGCCAAGAAGGTATATGACAAGCGAGGAGATGATGACCTGTAACAAATAAGCTAGTAAGGTGTATAACTAGTAAGCAAGTGACATTGCATAGCATATATAGGTTGTGGCAGATTCTAGTGATCTTACCTAGAATATAGCAATGGGGGCAGATTCAAGTGTAGAAATTTAGATGTTTCAAATGGGGGAATACATGCATACCAAGTTAAGATACGTAACTCCTCAACTAAAGAGGTTTGGACTGTACAATAAATACTTATTAGGTAATAACAAATAGAAGGGTAAGCGAGAAAGGGTACTATTGAAGCACGTGGGCAGATTCTAATTAGGAACAAATCTATATCCCACATAAGGACATATAAAATATACACTAAATAGGTAAAGACTGTATAAGGTGACCTTATGCCCAAACACGATGGGAATAATATTCGAAAAAAGAACATGTGTAGCCAAAATAAGTATATAATCAATTAAAGCAATTTTGGACAGATTGTAATCCAACATGTGACACTCTTTAACTTGTATAATCTTGGATCTTATTGACTCATATAAGAGAAATATGTGACACTTTGACACACTTTTAGACCATGGGTAGTAAATAAAAGGTCCATTAACTATAGTGGGGTTGGTACACCATCACAATGTATCTTTTATCATGAAAGATCATCTACAAAACTCACTTTATTGGTACATGATTATATGACACCATGCCAAAGAATATGAACTAGAATAACCTTACATATCTCATTGTGCAACCTGATTATTACAATGCATTAGACTTTTTTCCTTTAAGTTGTTAATCTACAATATAAGCACATAAAGGAGCTAATATTAGCAACTAATCACAATGTAACCCTTGTAAAACAGTAGCTAAACACTTGACGGGTAGTAAGACTATTCAGCCCCTCAAACACTTGGTGTATCACCACACCCTCCTTCTATACTTTAATACAACTCCACTTCACCATTCCATAAGGTTACCCACTGCCTCCAACAGCAACACCTATATACATCACCTAAACAGTCCCAAAATCCTTCAACACAATGTAAGATATTGAACTCACGGCTTCCGATCACCGTCCCGTGAGCTCTTAACAACAGCATATATAAAATCCTCCATCAAGGCCTATACAAAAGGAAGGGTAAATCGGGGCAGTAACCTTACCTTTACTTCTAAAATTTGCTTTCTTAAAGTGCACTCAATCAAGACGCAAAGTTTCCCTTCAAGTTGAACCAAATAATATTGGAAAAATATTTTGGAGATTAAAGAGAAGTGGACTGCCAAGCTTGGAAAAAGAGGTCTGCCCTATACTTCAAACAAAACAATAACTTGATTTTCATAACTTTCCATGACATGATTAAATATAAACCATAGATATTTTCACTTACCTTGGCTGGAAATAAGGAGGGTTTCTTCAAGAACCCTAGTAGAGAAAAGAGGCGGCTGTTTTAGGCTTGAGAGAAAAGAGAGAGGGAGCTAATTATAATCTGATTTTTTTGCAAGAATGAAGAGAAAATGAAATAAATGGACCTTATAAATCCTTCCACTTGACCACCTCTTTTTTACTCATTTCCAGCTACATATTGGTCAAAATTAGTCCAAGTAGGTGATGCACTTACTTGGTTTATTTCTAATTGGATCACACCATATTGGGCCTTAAATAGAATAGGTATTACGCTGGACATTTGGGCCTTAAATAGAATGGGTATTGGGCTGCTCATCTTTTCCTTTTTCTTATACTTAATTTGAGCCTTTAATATGTCCAATAATATAGGCCTCAATTTAGTCCAATAGTATAACTAGGTGACGCACCTACTAATCACCTATTAGCTTAATTAAGTCAAGAAAGCACCTCACTTATTTTCTCTTAATTTTTCCAAAATATTTATCCCTCTACTTAACTTAACACTTACCTTTAACTTTAAGCTCAAATACGTATCTCGAGTTTAAATACTTTTAACTATGCTAAGTTGGTCTATGTTTGTGATGTACAGAGTGTTACATCTATCATCCATAGTAGCTATAACATTAGCAGCATACCTAGACAAGGAGTTAAAACAGAGGCTGTACTCCCTCATGCTCATATTTCCTTGGCGAAGATTCAGGAACTAATCCGCAAGGGCTTCTCGAATCTCAAATGGAAGGTAATGATCAAGAAATGCCTCTTTGATCTCTTTCCAAGTAGCTGAAGGTGCATCGATACCCCTAGATCATTTCCAATCTTCATACCAAAATATAGCCTCTCCTTTGAATCTATATGCTGCTAGCTCAACTGTCTCTTTAGCTAACACACGCATGACATCTCCATTTAGATTTGATCAATAAAGTCCTGTGGGTCTTCATTAAGATCTGATCCGGTGAATGTGGGAGGATCCAATTTAAGAAAATCCTGCGTTCGTAGGCTAGCTACCCTATCTGCACTACTAGAACCTATAGTTGGAAAGACTTGCCCTTGAGCTTGTCCAGCAACTATACGAGCCAACAATTGTACTGCATTCCTTAGTTCTTGGTCTGTAGCATTTGTAGGTAGTTCTGAGGATGCAATTCTTCTCCTTCTTAGCTCTTCTAGAGATGAGGAGTAGAAGAAGTTTAGGATACAAACTCAGCTTAAGCCTCACTTTGATTAGCTCGTCTAGGTGGTGATTTGCTGGTCCCTTCCCCGACAGCCTTATCTATCTGCCTACCTGTATTCTTACTCCTTCTTGTAACCGGCATCTTTACTATAATAAGAGAATTTTTTAAAATAGGTTCAATGGTTAAATATGACTTCACCTAATTTGCATATCTAAGGAAGGAGACAACCCCTAAATGTCCCATAGCCTCTAGTTTATAGATGTGGTGCACAACACGCCCATAAACAAGACTCTATATAGACACGGCTTTGTAGACATCCTAGGAAGACCGCTCTGATACCACTTTTGTCACGCCTAAATCTTATTGGGGCAGACAGGCACCCGTAGCCATAAAGGCCTGAGAGAACCAATTCATAACCTTGTACTTCCCATGCATGTAACTATGACAACCAAATGTTCTGACAAACATGATATCATATATCGATGAAAATAATTACACATGCAAGCACAGACTGATATATACAACACTTGGTCGTTGGGGCCACCATGTCTAAAAACAAGACACTATCATAACTTTACATTAGTCTACAAAGCCTCTAAAAGATACATAGACTTAGTTAGGATTGGGACAAACCCCTCCGCCTTACTCTTAACCTACTGCACAATACCAAAACATATGGAACAGACTCAAAAAGCCCTAAATCAACCTGGAGCTCACCAATATGCACAGAATAGCCTTCACTCCTATGAGTGGGGTGTATGACCTGAAGTACCTATGCCTGCAACATGAAATGCAGGTCCCTGTGAAGGACTTCAGTACGAAACTATGTACTGAATATGTAAGGCTAAAGGTAACAACACACGATACAAAAGCTCAATAGAAATCAAATACAAGTGTATAAGTAGTACTATTAGATCACCTTTATATACATATTTGTGGGACTACATACATTACGTTTCTTTCTTCATTTTTACCTTTCTTACTTTATAAACTTTGTAAGCCATATGTAATACAAATGACCAGCTGATCAGTGGTAAATAGATAAATTGGGATTGACCCATGCTAGGCTTATGCTCCTGAGCTGCCACCCACATATCAAGGTATCGAGATCGGCCCATGCAAGGTATTTGCCCCTGAGCTGCCACTCCTTTTACAGATTTATGTTACTTAGTTTATTTAGCCTTTGAGATTGTTACTTTGGTAGTCATAACATTATGGTACCTTGAAATAATAACCTGTCACTAAGAGATATGTAAATAGACACTTAATGCAACATAAATAAAGTAGAGAGCTGTTGGAACACCAATGAAGTGTTTAGAAGCTTAAAATAACACATGGGTCTTAATTGAGTAAATGGAAAACTTCTGAAATTTTCAAATGAAGATAGATGTGCAGGTTTAATAATAAACACGTATTGAGGTGTTTTGATATGTTAAAGAGTGGGAACAAGGTCGTTTGCTTCTTGGTATATAATACGCTGCTATTATGTGTCACTTGTTATAGGACAACCTTGGAAACTTATTTGATGGAACAAATGTTCGATTTCATGCCAAAGAGTACAAAATAGAGTATGCCTTACATACCTGGTTATGTAGCTCCAAAACTAACCCAACTTGACTTCTCACCTTTTATATTACTTATCTACAATAGAGTATATGGTAAACTAGTATTAGCAACCAACCAACACATTTAGGCTACTTAACTTCACCAAAATAGTAACCGGGCAATAAACACTTAGTCTGTCAATCAAGGGCGTTATCTTAACCCTTTTCCCCTCAAATTACACCCACATACCATCCTTATAAGATCAGCGGAACCACCTCAGCTTCATTACACCCTCCAAACAACACACAAAAACACATTGGGCAGTAAGCAAGGGCAATAATTAGTTCGGTGGTGTACCACCACATCTTTCTTCTATATTTCATTACAAACTAATCACACCCTTCTCCAACATCAACATGGCAGCCCATAACATGAACATACAAAATAGTCCACAAAACAGTCCCAATCACTTTTTTTGTAGCAACCCATTATTAAACTCATCATCTCTTGAGTTCTCAATAACAACATATCCATAACTCTCTTTCAAATTCATATACAAGGAGAACAAAATGGAGCAGTCACCTTACCTCAATTCTGCAACTTATTCCTTTAATTGAACTCTTCAAGAACTTGGACTTTCCTTTACACTTTAAACCAAAGAAGAAAAGAGAAGTTCTTTAATACCAAAGAAAAGTGAGCAGTTTGCTTGTTCTATAGTCTACCATATATTTATAATCAAGCACTTATAACATCTTTTCATAATCTTCCATGAGATGATTAAACAAAAAATAAAGGGTTTTCACTTACCTTGGGCTGCAAAAGTGAGGTTTTCTTCAAGAAGCCTAAAAGGAGTTTTAGGGCTGCTTTTCTTAACCTTTGTTAAGAAAAAGAGAAAATTGAAGTTTATAAGGGTGAAATTGTGTTTAAAATAAATAGAATTTCTAGCAATATTGAGCTTATATTGGGCCCTCTAGAACCTTTCTTATTGACCATATTTTCAACCACAAATTAGCCCAAGTAGGTGATGCACCTACTTAAGGGTCCAAGCTGCTGAAACTTCAAAGTAGGTGATGCATCTACTTGCTTAATTTCTTATTGGGCTTAATTATATTTGGGCCTTGGCAGATTGTGTGTGTTAGGCCATATACCCATTTTATTTCTCTTCTATTTAATTTGAGCCCAAATGAGTACATTGCATTAGTATAGGCCCAAATCTAGCCCATAGCCATATGTCCATTAATTTGGTCCAAATAATTCAAGTAGGTGACTCACCTACTAGCTTAATTAAGTCAAGCAAGCACCTCAATATTTTGTTCCCTTTTTAGCTCCTAATCCCTTTAATCTAACCTTAAAACTTATACACACTTGGTCACTTTAAACTTCCGATTCAAATACTAGCTTACGATCCCAAGTTGAAATAGTTGTATCGATGTTAACTTGGTCGCATCACATTAAAACTGCACGGGCAGCATATATATAATTCTATCTATGCCATTAATACTTGCATAACAAACCTCATCCGTTACCTATCCTATAAGACCATACCAGGTTCCATATAATTAGAATAAGTACAATCAAAATACGGGATGTTACACTTTGCTTTTCATGTAAACCAAGTAACAAGTTGGGTGCCCCATCATCATAAAATTTATATTTGGCATCGGGGTCAAACGGGAAGAGTGGCCATAGACACCGGTCTAGACAACACTCTCCTTTCCTGTGGTCTTTACCCAAACTAAATAGCATACATATTATCCAAAGAAAATAGAGAGTAGAGAAAGGTATCACTCAAGTCAACTTCTACTAAGGTGCCCTCATGTGTGTACTCACTACTAGCTTCACAATCATCACCATGAGTACTCTCAACAATAAAATCACGCAAAGTAGAAGGAGAAGTAGTTTCCAAGACTACACATCCCTTACCCTTAAGAGTACTTTCATCTTCCAAGAAGTGATTTCCATCTTTAGTAGAAATGTTGTCACACCTTAGTGGGTTAGCATATCAGCTATATAAGGCAAGCTATACTTTCATTAGGAGTGGTTATTCATCTTCAAACAAGACATTATACCTAAAGAAAGCATGATCTATTTCACGGGCAAATTCAGAACAAACACGTTCATCACTCTCTAAAAGATCAATATCAAGTTTCAAAGTGATTTCAAGTGCAAGATTATCCCAAGAATAGCTCTCGAGTTCACTCCTATTCCTTTGATCAACATTTTAACATCATCACACACTTGAGGTTCATTAATTACGTCATACACATCCTCAAGTGGTGGGTAATTTTCACACATAAGTTGATCAACACAAATTTCAGAAGATAATATACTTTCATTCAACATAATGGTTTCAACACTAGGTGGACATAAATTGATCTTACAAGAAGAGTTGATTCGTTCATCGATTGGATCAACTAGTGTATCCATACTTACAACATGTACATCATCATCAAATGGCAAAGAAAAAATAGACTCACATATAGGCAAGCTACAACTCACACTCAATGGGCTACTAGCCATACAATTATCATTCACATGTATAAAAGTGTAAGAGTTAGACATTTTACCTTGAAGTCCTTGAGTACATTCTTGTTTGTCATGTTGTGAAGGTTCTCCAAAACCTTTTATCACATGAATTAGTTATTCTTGGTCGCTGTACATACATATTTGAGCATGTTGAAGAAAGGTTTGGAGGAAAAATATTCTTGACTATATGTCTAATCACTGATAGAAAATCTATTATCTACATCAAGTTGTTCGAGCTTATGTTCTAAGTATGTCAAGGCTACCTTGTTACGAAAAATAGTTAGCATGGATAGACCTATCTAGTTAAGCCCGGAGTGACTAACCCTCAGATGTTTTAGAATCATAATATAATTTTGCATGTACTTGACATTTGTGTGTGAGTTGCTGTAAATAAGAGTTTATGTGTTATAGTGCCTTTAAGTTTTATTTGTAATTTTTATATTTGAACTCTTATATGGTACCAAACATTGATTGTAATGACATCCTAGGTTAGTAGAAAAGATAAGGTTGATCTTGACCTCCTACTCCTACAAATGAACTGTTAAGGATTTCTTTTCTATTATGGCCCCGAAACACTGATAAGGAGAATTCATAGGAGCTTAAAAGATAATATAGGGAAACTAATTGCATGTGTTTTCAGTTAAGTGACAAACACGAGCAGAACTATCCCGCCAGTGATTTAGCACTAGCGGTAGTATGCTTGAAATTAATAGGGTAGAGTGAACCCATAAGATGTCTCCTAGCTTCCAAAGAATCTAGTCTGTTACGTAATTATACATGCTACAAGTTCTATAGCTTGTTTGTTTATAGGTTGTATGTCTTTTGTAGATTATTTTCTCACTTATAACATATGTCATAGAATACTTGCATGTAGATGTTATCTACTTCATTTAACCCTCATTTATTGCTATATATGTTCATGGGAATTTGCCATATATGTAATTATGCTAATTATTTACCACAGATCACTTGTCTGTATTTTTGTTGCATCATAGATTAACTTGACTGTGTGTTATAGGCATTGGAATTAGTTCTCATGAGTTAAAGTATCACTTATAACTTGCCTACATGTTATACCTTTCATAGACCATTTGCCTATATGCTACATTCCTCATAGCCTACATGCTTTGTGTAATTTGTGTTAGTCTAGTTATTCATGCTCTAGTTCACTTTCAATGTGATTTGTGTTTCATAGTTCACTTTCTTATCATGTTCATTCTTGTAGCCCATTTGTTTATATATTGGATAAATTGTCATAACCTAGACCTCTGGATTATGTGCTCATCTAGCCCAGTATTTTATTTCACTTACTCACATACTATAAGTCTTTCAACTCACCTGCCTACATGTTACAAGTCTCATAATATTTTTTAACGGTTCATATGCTCGTTTGCTATATGCTTTAATATTTTGCTTTTTCATAAATCCCATATTTCTGTAACTTAATTGTATTTATGTCACAAGCTTATTAGGTTCATATATTTGTATGTTAAGTGCTCTTTATTCAATGCGACTTATCTACATATTATATTCCCCTCTATGCTTATTGATGTGAGTATTAATGTAGTTGGATAAAGCTTTCTCATATTAAGATATAATGAGAATGGTGTCTAGAATAGGATAGGCATATGAATGAATTCCAGTATGAAACTTACTCATAGATGGGGTAGCTTAGTCTAATAACCTAATCTAAGGTGCAACTCAAAATATTAGTTTTATGTTGACAACTATTGCTCTTAAGAGATTCTTCTATGAGATAAAATATGGAATGAAAGAAAAGTTGAGCCCAATATGTTAAACTAAAAAGCCTATGATTCCATGTGTCCATTTTACAGAAAATTTTGGGAGATCTATTCTTCATTGTGCTCCCTTCACTATAGTAAATGACCCCACCTATCATGAAAACAAGTCCCCACAACCATTCGTAATTGCTAAAGCAGGAAGTTAGGGACAAAAGGTTTACCTCCATTGAAGTATTATGGAAAAACTAGGATATAGAATAAGCCACTTGGAAATAGAAGATGCTAGAAATTCTAAATCCCCTCCTCATTCAAAGCATCAATGAGAGGATCTTAGATCATGTGCTCCCCTATATGATCCTAAGTTCTACTAGTATTTGTTCATTTGATATATCATTTACAAGTCGTGTGTTCATAATTCTATGTGTTCTACTTGTTTATACAGAAAATGAGGGAAATCACGCTATACTAAAATAGTTTTCATTAAGTTACATGGTCAGGAGAGGGGTTTTACTTATCATATTCTCATTTCATGCGTTATATCTTTTGATATGCCATGTGAGTTTTGTATACTTATTTTAGTTAGCATACAGATTTAGTGTAGTCATTACAAAGGAAACTCTAGAAAAAAAATTTTATGGGGAAAATTCTAGGATTAGTCAAGTCATTAGCTATACCTCTCATTCGAGGACCAATGATCCAAAGGGGAAGATGATGTAACGCTCCGTACATCCCAAACATAGACCAACTTAGCATAGATGAAAGTATTTGAACTCGAGATAGGTATTTGAGCTTAAAGTAAAGGTAAGTGTTAAGTTAAGTAGAGGGATCAATATTTTGGAAAAATTAAGAGAAAATAAGTGACGTGCTTACTTGACTTAATTAAGCTAATAGGTGACTAGTAGGTGCATCACCTACTTATACTATTGGACTAAATTGAGGACTATATTATTGGACATATTAAAGGCCCAAATTAAGTAAAAGAAAAAGGGAAAGATGAGCAGCCCAATACCTAATCTATTTAAGGCCCAAATGTCCAGCCCAATACCTATTCTTTTTAAGGCCCAATATGGTGTGATCCAATTAGAAATAAACCAAGTAGGTGCATCACCTACTTGGACTTTTTGAGCAGCTTAAATATCCAAGTAGGTGCATCACCTACTTGGACTAATTTTGACCAATATGTGGCTGGAAATGAGCAAAAAAGAGGCGGTCAAGTGGAAGGATTTGTAAGGTCCATTTAGTTCATTTTCTCTTCATTCTTGCAAAAAACTCAGATTATAATTAGCTCCCTCTCTCTTTTCTCTCAAGCCTAAAATAGCCGCCTCTTTTCTCTCCTAGGGTTCTTGAAGAAACCCTCCTTATTTCCAGCCAAGGTAAGTGAAAATAACTATGGTTTATATTTAATCATGTCAAAGTTATGGAAATCAAGTTATTGTTTTGTTTGAAGTTATAGGGCAGACCTTTTTTTCCAAGCATGACAGTCCACTTCTCTTTAATCTCCAAAATATTTCCCAATAGTATTTGGTACAACTTGAAGGGAAACTTAGCGTCTTGATGGAGTGCACTTTAAGAAAGCAAATTTCAGCAATAAAGTACGGTTACTGCCCCGATTTACCCCTCATTTTGTATAGGCCTTGATGGAGGATTTTATATATGTTGTTGTTAAGAACACACAGGACGGTGATCGGAAGCCGTGCGTTCAATATCTTATATTGTGTTGAAGGATTTTGGGACTCTTTAGGTGATGTCTATAGGTGTTGTTGTTGGAGGAAGTGGATAACCTTGTGAAATGGTAAAGTGGAGTTGTATTAAAGTATAGAAGGAGGGTGTGGTGATACACCAAGTGTTTGAGGGGCTGAATAGTCTTACTGCCCATCAAGTGTTTAGCTACTATTTTACAAGGGTTACATTGTGATTAGTTGCTAATATTAGCTCCTTTATGTGCTTATATTGTAGATTAACACCTTAAAGGAAAGAAGTCTGACTCATTGTAATAATCAGGTTGCACAACAAGGTATGTAAGGTTATTCTAGTTCATATTCTTTGGCATGGTTTCATATACTCGTGTACCAATAAAATGAGCTTCGTAGATTATCTTTCATGTTAAAAGATACATTGTGATGGTGTACCAATCCCACTATAGTTAATCGACCTTTTATTTACTGCCCATGGTCTAAAAGTTTGTCAAAGTGTCACATGTTTCTCTTATATGAGTCAATAAGATCCAAGATTATACAAGTTAAAGAGTGTCACATGTTGGATTACAATCTGTCCAAAATTGCTTTAATTGATTGTATACTTCTTTTGGCTACACATGTTCTTTTTTCGAATATCATTCCCATCATGTTTGGACATAAGGTGACCTTATAGAGTCTTTACCTATTTAGTGTATAGTTTATATGTCCTTATGTGGGATATACATTTGTTCCTAATTAGAATCTGCCCACGTGCTTCAATAGTACCTATTCTCATGTACCCTTCTATTTTTTATTACCTAATAAGTATTTATTGTACAGTCCAAACCTCTTTAGTCGAGGAGTTATGCATCTCAACTTGCTATGTACATATTCCCCCATTTGAAACGTCTAAATTTCTACACTTGAATCTGCCCCAATCGCTATATGCTAGGTAAGATCACTAGAATCTGCCACAACCCATATATGCTATGTAATGTCACTTGCTTACTAGTTATACACCTTACTAGCTTATTTGTTACGGGTCATCATCTCCTCGCTTGTCACATACCTTCTTGGCTTATTTATTAGTGGATATGTTTTATGCCCAGTGAGGCTCATGGTGTCATATAAGTTCCAAAGTACTACCCTTATTTCCTATATCATTGTTCTTGTCTCGATCGCATGCTTTCTTCTATTGGTTCATAGCTCTAAAGTTCAATAATATTATGACCACCAAAATAACAATCTAAAAGATTAAAGAAGTGATGTAAAGTAAATGTACTTATGTGTGAGTGGTAGCTCAGGGGCGAGAGCCTAGCATGGGTCGATCTCAATTTATTGATTTATGGGTGGTATCCCAAGGGTGGAAGAAACACCTAGCATGGGTCGATCCCATTATCGGGTGGTATCCCAGGGGTGAAAGGAAAGCCTAGCATGGGTCAATCCCGATTTATGTGTTGATGAGGAATGTATCCCAGGGGTATAATACCTAGCATGGGTCATCCTCTTTTACCACTGATGAGCTAGTCATATGTATCACATGGCTTACAAATATTATAAAGCAAAGAAGAGTAAAGTAAAGAAAAGCATGTAATATACAGTCTTCCACAAGTGTAAGTAAATGTGGTTCGTTCATCCTTATCTATATGTTTATATATATTGACCCCGAGTTTCATTAATTTCTTATTTCACTTATGGTTATCTCATGCCTTACACATTACTTCGTGCTGACGTCCCTCACGGGGACCAACATCCTATGTTGTAGGCACAGGTCTTTAGCGAGTAGATTTCCCCAATAGAACACAGGATACTCAGCGGCTGTTGGTGAGCTCCAAGTTGATTCGGGGCCTTACCGAGTCTTTATCATATATATTTTGATGGTTTTATAGTCATGGATTCCATTAGAGGCTTTGTAGACATTGTAAAGCAGTCATATGTATTCATAGGTTCACATGTCATCTGTATCGATTTGGCTAATTGGTTGGTATTATATCTATAGCTTTTTATCAGTGATTCCATTTGTTTAGTGATTCATTTTCTCATCTAGTTTGTTTTTATAGTATGTGTTCTTATAGTTGTTGTCCACCTCATCTAGTATGGGGTGTGACATATAATATATTACAAATGAAGATAAAAAGGCCACTTTGCCCTTAATGAGAGGGGCTGCCATGGTGTGTAAATACACCATATGTAATGTATAAAATACCCTTAATGAAGGGGCAGCCAAGGTATGTTATAAATTGAATGAATGGCGCCTTTTCAATGCTCTCAAAAATCGAGTATGGTTCATACTTCAAGGCTAGTGGTTCTCGGGTTTGCATCAATGTAAGCAACCAAGCAACCTTCCACACACGAGATTGCTTTAAGTCATGGTTAAAATGATCCTTCCTTGCATATCTTTGTGCTCTCGGGGTAACCAAGTTTTGAGCTCAAAAATGTCATCAAAAGCTAAGGTGGCCATTTAACTCGTATCAGAAAGCATAAAGACTAACAAACACACGAAATTGGCTACTAAGATACAAATTCCAGCAACCAAATAAAGACAAAACAACACATAGAATGGAGATGAAGGAGAAGATTACTTGAAATTGAAAGATAGATAGAAAGACCCTTATCCTTATTAAGTGATTAGCACTACAAGATGTTTCAAATCTTCAAACACACTTCACAAACAAGAGTTCAAACCTTCCTCTTAGGTGATACAAAGGAAACAGTCTTCCTTAAACCACCTTTCTTTCCAAATTATCCAAAACAAGTGAAACCCTAGCTTCAAATGTTCTTGGACCACTTTTGGATTCTAAGAGCTAAAACTAAAGACTAAAAACTACAATATAAGAGTAATATCCTATGTCATCCAAGTCTAATGAAAATAGAAGTAAAATGTTTTATTTATACAATTACATTTAATGGACAAAAATGCCCTTAATGAGGGAGGGAATTTGGGGCGCCTCTTGAGTGTTGTTTTGGAGTGCATAATGACTTCAATGCCCTTTACTTGAGGTGCCTCTTGAATGTATAAGTTCCCTCCCTTCCTTCTCTTGACCAAGGCTTCAAAATACTTTAAAAAGTCTTCAATTGCTTGCTAATTCCAAAGCCTTGACCCTTCTTAGACCATACTTTGTACTTTTGATGCTCCTTGTGCTTGTATCATCCTCTCCATCTTGAAAGGAATTTGTCCTCAAATTCAAATCTTGCAAAACCAAAGAGAGAGCAAATACAAACACAAAATCCTCTTGGTAGGAGGGTTAGCATTAGTACCATGCTTATATCATCAACCCATGTTTTCTTACACTTAACGTACATCCACATATCCTTGGTTTTTAACATATAAAGCTTAGCATAAAGTATACCAAATACATGAATAGACTTAATATCAAAACTAAGTGAGCACGACCAGCAACCATAACCTTCACATCTTAAGAGTATTCCGGGGACAAATAGGAGCAAAGAATAAAGGTTTAGGTCGAGATAGCCCACCCCTTTCACTAGGTTACCAAGTTCACAATCATTCAAGGCATTATCCACCACTAGGACAGACACAAGGTCACTATGAACAAGATTAATATAATGGCTTTCATTGCACAAGTTCAAAGGATCATGTTCAATATCAAGATCAGCATTACTAGCATCAACACTAACTTGAAAGTTTTTAATCACGCCCTTCTCATGTTCAAGTAGTGAGCTAACCTTATAAGAACATGGTTCATTAAACACATCATAAGAACTTAGAATGGAAGAAACATGCACATCTATATCAAGAGAACCCGAGAACAAATCACAAGGAGTCACATGACAGTAATTTAAGTTCAAGGGAGCATAAGTTGTAGCAACATCACCTTGGTTTGGGCTAGGACAGTCCACTATTTTGTGACCCTCGGTTAAGGGTGTCTTGATTTTATTTTTGAGAGAAACCCCTTTTTGATCCTTCTTTGACAACTTATGAGCTTGAACCTACAAATAACAAAGATCAAAGCTAGGCAAAATGCTATCCTTTGGGTTAGTGAGTATCATGGGACCTTTGTGTATCTCCCCTTTTCTCTCCTTCCTTTCTCCACACTTTTCTTGTATCTCACCCTCAAATTCCTCTCTATCTTGAGATCACACCTCATCACCCTCGAATTCTTTCACTATCTCTTCTCTTATTTGAATGGAGTAGTTTTCATTTCGTGGATCTTGGGGAGGAGGCATTGGATTTGATTGGTGATGGATTTAAATTAGTGGCATAGAATTTGGTGGAGGCATGGATCTTTGGTTTTGAGGGGTTTGAACTTAGTCTATCACAGAGTCTATCAACTCCCACATGTAATCTAGCCATACCACCCTTCAAGGATGTCATTTCACTCCTCAAGGAATCATGATTATCTTCCATTTTTTGAGGCATCATTCCAAGCCATCAAGGCTCCAATAGAATCATTTTCCAAAATTTGGGAAGTAGTACCTTCGGATTCCATGGAAAATGTACCTAAAAAGTGCAAAAAATAGCAAACAAATAACATACAAAATGAGCAAACAAGTTAGTTCAAAAACCCCACTTCACTCACACTCAACCTCACCTCACACTTGGCTTCACAAGCATTGGAGAATCGACAATACTTGACAAGTTACTTGAGAGGTGAGAAGCTTTGAATTGGAATTGATCTTTGTTTGAAACGACTCAAAATAAGGGATGCACGAACTTGAACCAACAAAATAGTACGACTTGAAAATGAGAAAAGCACACAAAAAACCAAAGACACAAAATAAACGAACTCTAAACTAATTACCAACCTAGTAGGTACTTACTAGTTTGCTAATTAGTGATAGAATTAGCTTAAAAGAAACTAGAATAAAAAATTAGTAACTAAGAAAAATCTAACTTTAGAGTCGAATTTTGGTTGAGCAAAAGTGATGACATGGCACTACGTGGTTGGTTTTCACTTTTTGAAATTCCAAAAAAAAAAAAAATATTCCAACTTGTTTTGGCCAAATTTCAAGTTTGAAGCCTTTCCAAGCTTCAAAATGGATGAGAAATGAATTGGTCCCCCCTTTGTACTTGGAATTGTACTTTGTTTGTCCCCTTATCCCCTCCTCTTTTTGGAAGAATGGAATATTCTTTGAATATGCTTTTGGACAAATAAATTTTTCACTCTCTTTCTTCCCTTTTTTGCATCAAACAAGAAATTTGAATACCCTTCTTCACTAAGTTATAAAGATCATGGATGAACAAGATGAATATTCAAGCGTTGACCAAATTTGACCACCTAGCAAATGAACTTCAAATCTGAATTTTTTTTATAGATCTAGGTTCCTTATGCCAAGAAAACCCCAATCAACTAAAAATCAGCCACCAAACATGCTCAAATCACCACGACAAAATCGGATCTAGCTCAAAAAGCTTCAAAACTCCATAGCTATGGTGGATCTAAGATCAAGCTCAACCAATATTCAATCAAAAATAATATATGGACTCTTTAAGAGTTAGAGAACACGAAAATAACACTAGAAACTATCAAAAAAACAATAAAAACTTGTAGATCTAACCTGGAAAATTCGGATCTACAAAAAAAATTCACAAGACAACACACAATTTCTTTGGTATTTTCTGATTTTTGACTATTTTTTGATGAGATTTTCTATATAAGAACTCTAAAACCAAGATTTAGGGATGTTGGAACAGCCCCAACCAAGGCTTTGATACCAAATGATAGCCTAAAGACTACCAAACACACGAAATTGGATACTAAGATACAAATTCCAGCAACCAAACAAAGAGAACTAGAAGATGTTACAAATCTTCAAAAACACTTCACAAACAAGAGTTCAAACCTTCCTCTTAGGTGACCCAAAGGAAACACTCTTCCTAAAACCACCTTTCTTGCCAAATTATCCAAAACAAGTAAAACCCTAACTTCAAATATTTTTGGACCACTTTCGATACTAAGAGCTAAAACTAGAGAATAAAAACTACAATATAAGAGTAATATCCAATGTCATCAAAGTCTAATGAAAACAAAAGTAAAATGGTCTATTTATACTATTAGATTTAATGGACAAAAATGCCCTTAATGAGGGAGGGAATTTGGGGCGCCACTTGAGTATTGTATTGGAGTGCATAATGACTTCAATGCTTCCCTTCCTTCCTTCTCTTGACCAAGGCTTTGAAATACTTTGAAAAGTCTTCAATTTCTTGCTAATTCCAAAGCCTTGACCCTTAGACCATACTTTGTACTTTTGATGCTCCATGTGCTTGTATCATCCTCTCCATCTTGAAAGAAATTTGTCTTCAAATTCAGATCTTGCAAAATCAAAGATAGAGCAAAAACAAACACAAAATCCTCTTGGTAGAAGGTTTAGCATTAGTACCACGCTTATATCATCAACCCATGGTTGCTCACACTTAACATACATCCACATATCCTTGGTTTTTAACATAAAAAGATTAGCATAAAGTATACCAAATACATGAATAACATTAATATCAAAACTAACCGAGCACGACCAACAACCATAACCTTCACATCTTAAAAGTATTCTGGGGTCAAATGGGAGCAAAGGATAAAGGTTTAGGTTGAGATGGCCCACCCCTTTAACTAGTTTTGCAAGTTCACAAACATTCAAGGCATTATCCACCTCTTAGATTGACACAAGGTCACTATGAACAAGATTATTATAATGGCTTTTATTACACAAGTTCAAAGGACCATCTTCAATATCAAGATCATCATTACTAGCATCAACACTAACTTGAAAGTTTTTAATCACGCCCTTCTCATGTTCAAGTAGTGAGCTAACCTTATAAGCACATGGTTCACTTAACACATCATAAGAACTAAGAATGGAAGAAACATGCACATTTATATCAAGAGAACCCAAGAATAGTTCACAAGGAATCACATGACAATAATTTAAGTTCAAGGGAGCATAAGGTGTAGCAAGATCACCTCGGTTGGGGCTAGGACACTCCACTATTTTGTGACCCTCAGTAAAGGGTGTCTTGAGTTAATTTTTAAGTGAAACCCCTTGTTGATCCTTCTTTGACAACTTATGAGCTTGAACCTGCAAATAAGAAAGATCAAAGCTAGGAAAAATGCTAGCCTTTGGGTTAGTAAGTTTCATGGGACCTTTGTGGGTAAGTCCTATAAACAAAGTTTTCTTTTCCCTTTCAATTTCACAACCCTCATTTTTCCCTTTTATCTCCTTCCTTTCTCCACACTCTTCTTGTATCTTACCCTCAAATTGCTCTCCATCTTGAGATCCCCCCTCATCACCCTCAGATTCTTTCACTATCTCTTCTCTTATTTGAATGGAGTAGTTTCCATTTAGTGGATCTTGGGAAGGAGACATTGGATTTAATTGGTGATGGATTTGAATTAGTGGCATGGAATTTGGTGGAGTGCAGGATCTTTGGTTTTGTGGGGTTTGAACTTATAAAGGGTTTGGTGGATATAGTCTATCACAGAGTCTATCAACCCCACTTTTAATCTAGCCACACCACCCTTCAAGGATGTCATTTCACTCCTCGAGGCATCATGATTATCTTCCATTTTTCAACCTAAGGCATCAATCTGAGCCATCAAGGCTGATAGCATCATTTCCCAAAGGTTGGGAAGTAGTACCTTCGGATTCCATGGAAAATGTTCCTAAAAATTACAAAAAATAGAAAGCAAACAACCTACAAAATGAGCAAACAAGTTAGTTCAAAAATCTCACTTCACTCACACTCAACCTCACCCTACACTTGGCTTTACAAGTGTTGGAGAATCGGCAATGCTTGAAAATTTACTTGAGAGGTGAGAAGCTTTTAATCAGAATTGATCTTTGTTTGAAATGACTCAATATAAGTGATGCACGAACTTGAGCCAACAAAATACTACAACTTGAAAACGAGAAAAGCACACAAAAACTAGAGACACGAAATAAACGAACTCTAAACTAATTACCAACCTAGTAGGTACTTACTAGTTTGCTAATTAGTGATAGAATTAGCTTAAAAACTAGAATAAAAAATTAGAAACTAAGAAAAATCTATCTTTAGAGTCAAATTTTGGTTAAGCATAAGTGATGACGTGGAACTATGTGGTTGGTTGTCACTTTTTGAAATTCCAAAAAGTTTTTCCAATTTGTTTCGGCAAAACACCTCTTAGGAAGGAAGAGAATTCAGTTTTGGAGGAAAAAATTTCAAGTTTGAAGCCTTTTCAAGCTTCAAAATGGATGAGAAATGAATTGGTCCCCCCTTTGTACTTGCAATTGTACTTTGTTGTCCACTTGTCCCCTCCTCCTTTTGGAAGAATGGAATATTCTTTGAATATTCTTTTGGACAAACAAATTTTTCACTCTCTTTCGTCCCTTTTTCTGGATCAAATAAGAACTTTAGATATCCTTCTTCACTAAGTTATGAAGATCAGGGATAGACAAGATGAATATTCAAGCGCTGACTAAGTTTCACCACCTAGCAAATGAACTCCAAATCTGAATTTTTCTTATAGATCTAGGTTCCTTATGCCAAGACAACCCCAACCAACTATAAATATCAGCCACCAAACATGCTCAAATCACCAAGACAAAATTGGATTTAGCTCAAAAAGCTTCAAAACTCCATAGCCATGGTGGATCTAAGCTCAAACTCAACCAATCTTCAATCTAAAAGTAGATCTAGACTCTTTAAGTGTTAGAGAACAAGAATCTAACACTAGAAACTATCAAAACGCAATAAAAACTTGTAGATCTAACTTTGGAAAATTTGGATCTACAAAAAAAAAAACACAAGACAACACAATTGTTTTGGTATTTTCTGATTTTTGACTATTTTTTTTATGAGATTTTCTATATAAGAACACTAAAACCAAGAATTAGGGATGTTGGAACAACCCTAACCAAGGTTTTGATACCAAATGATAGCCTAAAGACTACCAAACACACGAAATTGTCTACTAAGATGCAAATTTCAGCAACCAAACAAAGAGAAAACAACACATAGAATGAAGATGAAGAAGAAGATTACTTGAAATTGAGAGATAAATAGAAAAAGTGATAAGAACTAGAAGATGTTTCAAATCTTCAAACACACTTCACAAACAAGAGTTCAAACCTTACTCTTAGGTGACCCAAAGGAAACACTCTTCCTCAAACCACCTTCTTGCCAAATTATCCAAAATAATTTAAGTTCAAGGGAACATAAGGTGTAGCAACATTACCTCGGTTTGGGCTAGGACAGTCCACTATTTTGTGACCCTCGGTCAAGGGTGTTTGGAGTTGATTTATGAGTGAAACCCCTTGTAGATCCTTCTTTGAAAACTTATGAGCTTGAACCTACAAATAACAAAGATCAAAGCTAGGCAAAATGCTAGCCTTTGGGTTAGTGAGTATCATGGGACCTTTATGGGCAAGTCCTATAAACAAAGTTGTCTTTTCCCTTTCGATTTCACTACCCTCGGTTTCTTCTTTTCTCTCCTTCCTTTCTCCACGCTCTTTTTGTATCCCACCCTCAAATTTCTCTCTATCTTGAGATCCCACCTTATCACCCTCAGATTGTTTCACCATCTCTTCTCTTATTTGAATGGAGTGGTTCCCGTTTAGTGGATATTGGGGAGGGGCATTGGATTTGATTGGTGATGGATTTGAATTAGTGGCATGGAATTTGGTGGAGTGTAAGATCTTTGGTTTTGAGCGGTTTAAACTTGTGGAGGGTTGGGTGGACATAGTCTATCTTAGAGTCTATCAACCCCCTCTTTCAATCTAGCTACACCACCCTTCAAGGATGTCATTTCACTCCTCAAGGCATCATGATTATCTTCTTTTTTTCAACCCAAGGCTCCAATAGCATCATTTTCCAAAGGTTGGGAAGTAGTACCTTCGAATTCCATGGAAAATGTACCTGAAAAGTGCAAAAAACAGCAAGAAAACAACCTACAAAACGAGCAAACAAGTTAGTTCAAAAACCCTACTTCACTCACACTCAACCTCACCTCACACTTAGTTTCACAAGCATTGGAGAATCGACAATACTTAGTAATTTACTTGAGAGGTGAGAAGCTTTGAATCAGAATTGATCTTTGTTTGAAACGACTAAAAATAAGGGATGCACAAACTTGAACAAACAAAATACTACGACTTGAAAATGAGGAAAGCACACAAAAAACCGAAGATACAAAATAAACGAACTCTAAATTAATTACCAACCTAGTAGGTACTTACTAGTTTGCTAATTAGTGTTAGAATTAGCTAAAAAGAAACTAGAATAAAAAATGAGAAACTAAGAAAAATCTAACTTGAGAGTCGAATTTTTGTTGAGCACAAGTGATGACATGGCACTACGTGGTTGGTTTTCACTTTTTGAAATTCCAAAAGAAAATTTCCAACTTGTTTCGGCCAAACACCTCTTAAGAAGGAAGAGAATTCGGTTTTAGAGGGAAAAATTTCAAGTTTGAAGCTTTTTCAAGCTTCAAAATTATTGAGAAATGAATCGGTTCCCCCTTAGTACTTGCAATTGTACTTTGTTGTCCCTTTGTCCCCTCCTCCTTTTGGAAGAATGGAATATTCTTTGAATATGCTTTTGGACAAATAAATTTTTCACTCTCTTTCTTCCCCTTTTTGGATCAAACAAGAACTTTGAATATCCTTCTTCTCTAAATTATGAAGATCATGGATGAACAAGATGAATATTCAAGCGTTGACTAAGTTTGACCACCTAGCAATTGAACTCCAAATCTAATTTTTTTTATAGATCTAGGTTCCTTATGCCAAGACAACCCCAACCAACTAAATATCAGCCATCAATCACACTCAAATCACCAAGCCAAAATCGGATCTAGCTGAAAAAGCTTCAAAACTCCATAGCCATGGTGGATCTAAGCTCAAACTCAACCAATTTTCAATCTAAAAGTAGATCTAGACTTTTTAAGTGTTAGAGAACTAGAATCTAACACTAGAAACTATCAAAACACAATAAAAACTTGTAGATCTAACTTGGAAAATTCGGATCTACAAAAAAAAAAAAACACAAGACAACACACAATTTTTTTGGTATTTTCTGATTTTTGACTCTTTTTTTATGAGATTTTCTATATAAGAACACTAAAACCAAGATTTAGGGACGTTGGAACAACCCTAATCAAGGCTTTGATACATAGCCTAAAGACTACCAACCACACGAAATTTGCTACTAAGATGCAAATTCCAGCAACCAAACAACGAGAAAACAACACATAGAATGGAGATGAAGAAGAAGATTACTTGAAATTGAGAGATAGATAGAAAAAGTGATAAGAACTAGAAGATGTTTCAAATCTTCAAACACACTTCACAAAAAAGAGTTCAAAACTTACTCTTAGGTGACCCAAAGGAAACACTCTTCCTCAAACCACCTTTCTTGCCAAATTATCCAAAACAAGTGAAACCCTAACTTCAAATATTCTTGGACCACTTTCGAATTCTAAGAGCTAAAACTACAGACTAAAAACTACAATATAAGAGTAATATCCAATGTCATCCAATTCTAATGAAAAGAGAAGTAAAATGGTCTATTTATAATATTACATTTAATGGTCAAAAATTCTCTTAATGAGGGAGTGAATCTGGGGCGCCTCTTGAGTGTTGTTTTCGAGTGCATAATGACTTCAATGCCCTTCACTTGAGCTGCCTCTCGAGTGTATAAGTTCCCTTCCTTCCTTCTCTTGACCAAGGCTTCAAAATACTTCAAAAAGTCTTCAATTGCTTGCTAACTCCAAAGCCTTGACCCTTAGACCATACTTTGTGCTTTTGATGCTCTTTGTGCTTGTATCATCCTCTCTATCTTGAAAGAAATTTCTCCTCAAATTCAGATCTTGCAAAACCAAAGAGAGAGCAAAAACAAACACAAAATCCTCTTGGTAGGAGGGTTAGCATTAGTACCACGTTTATATCATCAACCCATGGTTGCTCACACTTAACATACATCTACATATCCTTGGTTTTTAACATAAAAAGCTTAGCATAAAGTATACCAAAGACATGAATAGCATTAATATCAAAACTAAGTGAGCACGACCAGCAACCATAACCTTCACATCTTAAGAGTATTCTGGGGTCAAATGGGAGAAAAGGATAAAAGTTTAGGTCGAGATGGCCCACCCCTTTTAATAGTTTACCAAGTTCACAATCATTCAAGGCATTCTCCACTACTAGGACAGACATAAGGTCACTATGAACAAGATTAACATAATGGCTTTCATTGCACAAGTTCAAAGGACCATGTTCAATATCAAGATCATCATTACTAGCGTCAAGACTAACTTGAAAGTTTTTAATCACGTCCTTCTCATGTTGAAATAGTGAGCTAACTTATAAGTACATGGTTCACTAAACACATCAAAAGAACTAACAATGGAAGAAACATACACATCTATATCAAGAGAACCCAAGAAAACTTCACAAGGAATCACATGACAATAAACTAATTACCAACCTAGTAGGTACTTACTAATTTGCTAATTAGTGATTGAATTAGCTTAAAAAAAACTAAAATAAAAAACTAGAAACTAAGAAAAATCTAACTTTAGAGTCGAATTTTGGTTAAGCACAAGTGATGACATGGCACTACGTGGGTGGTTTTCACTTTTTGAACTTCCAAAAGAAAATTTCCAACTTGTTTCGACCAAACACCTCTTAGGAAGGAAGAGAATTCAGTTTTAGAGGGAAAAATTTCAAGTTTGAAGCCTTTTCAAGCTTTAAAATTGATGAGAAATGAATTGGCCCCCCCTTTGTACTTGCAATTGTACTTTATTGTCCCTTTGTCCCCTTCTCCTTTTGGAAGAATAGAATATTCTTTGAATATGCTTTTGGACAAACAAATTTTTCACTCTCTTTCTTCCCCTTTTTGGATCAAATAAGAAATTTTAATATCCTTCTTATCTACTTTATGAAGATCATGGATGAACAAGATGAATATTGATGCATTGACTACGTTTGACCACCTAGCAAATGAACTCCAAATCTGAATTTTTTTTTTTATAGATCTAGGTTCCTTATGCAAAGACAACCCCAACCAACTAAATATCATCCATCAAACACACTCAAATCACAAAGCCAAAATTGGATCTAGCTCAAAAAGCTTCAAAACTCCATAGCCATGGTGGATCTAAGCTCAAACTCAACCAATCTTCAATCTAAAAGTAGATCTAGGCTCTTTAAGTTTTAGAGAACAAGAATATAACACTAGAAACTATCAAAACACAATAAAAACTTGTAGATCTAACTTGGAAAATTCGGATCTACAAAAAAAAAAAAACACAAGACAACACACAATTTTTTTGGTATTTTCTGATTTTTGACTCTTTTTTATGAGATTTTCTATATAAGAATACTAAAACCAAGATTTAGGGAGGTTGGAACAACCCTAACCAAGGCTTTGATACCAAATGATAGCCTAAAGACTACCAAACACACCAAATTGGCTACTAAGATGCAAATTTCAGCAACCAAACAAAGAGAAAACAACACATAGAATGGAGATGAAGAAGAAGATTACTTGAAAGAAAGATAGATAGAAAGACCCTTGCCCTTATTAAGTGATTAGAACTAGAAGATGTTTCAAATCTTTCACTTCACAAACAAGAGTTCAAACCTTCCTCTTAGGTGAGCCAAAGGAAACACTCTTCCTCAAACCACCTTTCTTGCCAAATTATCCAAAACAAGTGAAACCCTAACTTCAAATGTTCTTGGTCCAATTTCGAATTCTAAGAGCTAAAACTACAGACTAAAAACTACAATATAAGAGTAATATCCAATGTCATCCAATTCTAATGAAAAGAGAAGTAAAATGGTCTATTTATAGTATTACATTTAGTGGACAAAAATGCTCTTAATGAGGGAGGGAATTTGGGGTGCCTATTGGGTGTTGTTTTTGAGTGCATAATGACTTCAATTCCCTTCACTTGAGGTGCCTCTTGAGTGTATAAGTTCCCTTCCTTCCTTCTCTTGACCAAGGCTTCAAAATACTTTGAAAAGTCTTCAATTGCTTGCTAATTCCAAAGCCTTGACCCTTAGACCATACTTTGTGCTTTTGATGCTCCTTGTGCTTGTATCACATGATGTATATGCATTAGTTGATCTGGGTTCTACATTCTCATATGTCAATTCATTGGTTGATGAAAATTTCAAAAGAACACCAGAATTGCTAGTTAAGCCACTTTAAGTATCTACGTCGATTGGTGAATTTGTTATTGCTAGGAGAGTGTATCGCAATTGTATAATAACTATTTGCAGTCGTGATACAATGGCTGACCTGGTTGTGTTAGAAATGGTATATTTTTATGCTATAATGGGTATGGATTAGTTGGCTTCTTATTATACCACAGTAGATTGCCGAACTAAGAGGGTGTATTTCTATTTTCCAAGAGAGGCAGTCCTTGAATGGAGAGGTAATATTGGTGTGCTAAGAGGTAAATTTATTTCTTATTTTATGGTGAAAAAGATGATTTCCAAGGGTTACATATGTCATCTAGTTAGAGTGAACGATACAGATTCGGAGACACCAACTCTTCAAACTATTCCAATGGTAAATGAATTTCCTGATGTATTTCCTGAAGTTCTTCCGGGTTTGCCTCTAGAATGAGAAGTAGAGTTTGGTATTGATGTGATTCCTGATATGACCAATTTCAATTCCTCCATATAGAATGGCCCCGAGAGAATTGCGGGAGTTGAAAGAGCAATTGAAAGACTTGCTAGAAAAAGGATTCATAAGGCCCTAGTATGTCCCCTTGGGGCGCACTAGTGTTATTTTTGCATAAGAAGGATGGCTTATTAAGAATGTGTATTGACGAAAGGCAATTGAACAAGGTGACTATTAAGAACAAATATCCCCTTCCGAGAATTAATGACTTATTTGATCAATTGCAAGGCGCCAAGTAGTTTTCAAAGATTGATGTAAGGTCTGGTTACCACCAAATGAGTTTCAAAGAGAAGGACACACCTAAGACATCTTTTCAAACATGGTACGGTCATTATGAGTTCCTAGTCATGTCCTTTGGGCTAACTAATGCACCTGCATCTTTTATGGATTTTATGAATAGGGTGTTTAAGCCATTCTTGTATGTGTTTGTGATAGTTTTTATAGATGATATTTTGGTTTATTCGGGATCAAATGAGGACCATGCCAATCACTTAAGACAGGTGTTGCAGATTTTTCGTGATCGTAAGCTATATGCAAAGTTCTCCAAATGTGAGTTTTGGTTAAAATCTGTGGCATTTTTAGGTCATATTGTATCTAATGAAGGAATAAGGGTTGATACTCAAAAAATAGAAGTCGTGAAGAACTAGCCAAGACCTATAACGCCTATGGAGCTTTGTAGTTTCCTTGGGTTGGTAGGTTATTATAGAAGATTTGTTGAAGGATTTTCTTCAATTTCTGCACCTATAACAAAGCTAACACACAAGGCATCACTTCCAATGGAATGACGTATATGAAAGAAGTTTCCAGGATCTAAAGAATAAATTGACTTCTACACCCGTATTGGTACTTCCTAAAGGCACAGAAGGGTATGCCGTGTATTGTGAAACTTCAAGAATTGGCTTAAGGTTTGTATTGTGCAGCACAGTAAAGTCATAGCATATGCCTCAAGACAATGGCAGCCATATGAGAAAAACTACCAATGCATGATCTGGAGCTAGCAGGGGTTATATTTTCCTTAAAGATATGGCGTCACTACTTGTATGGCATTCATGTTGACATATATACAGACCATAAGAGTTTGCAATACATCTTTAATCAGAAGGACCTAAATTTGAGGTAGCAAAGATGGCTTGAGCTGTTAAAAGATTACGATGTTGATATCTTGTATCACCCAGGGAAAGTAAATGATACAGGACAAACAAGAGGAACACGAAATAGCCACAAAATAGTCCAATACACCCTCCAAAACAGTCCACAAATCACAACAAATCGTGGACCAAATGGAGACCTCACTCGGATTTGACAAATATAACGAGAATGTAAGAAACAAAGGTGTATTTGACACCCAAAACAGCCACAAAACACAACAAAAACATGAGGTGTTATGACAACAAAAACAACCAGATTCGAATTCCACAATAACAAGATACAAAAACAATAGAAACTTGACATACAATATTCATAAATCTAAGAACCCTAACAATGAGAAAGGACCCTAAGACAAATGAATAGCAACATCAAGTTCTTACTTGGACCAAGAGGAACTCATGAACCTCAAGACCTAAGTTTCCAAGCAAACAAACAACAAAAGTGATTCCACCCTCTTGTTGTTACCTAGCTCCAAGTTTTTGATTTGCCTCAAGGAAATAGGACTTTGTCTTTCCATGTTATACAATATTCATATTCATCAAAAAACTAAGACTAAAACCCTAAGAGGTTCTATTTATAGTGTATTAAAATATAGAATGTAAAATGTCCAAAATGGCCCTTCAAGAGTGGGTTGCCCCTTTAGTGTTTGTAGTAGGCTGTTTTTGGTGTGTATTTGGGACCTTAATTACGCTTCTCTTGCACACACACTTGGATGACTTCAATACATACCCACAAAAGTCCATCTACGTGATCGCACTCGTACCATCCTCTCTTTCTTGAAAAGGATTCGACCTCGAATTTGAACCTTGGAAAATCAAGAGAAGACAAACAAGAACACATCCTCATGACATGAAGGGTTAGTGTTAGCAAAAATAGCACATCAACATGCCATGCCGAGGCAAAAAAATTTAAAATACAACCACGGGTCCTTTGTTTTAATCATGAAAATGTTAGTATAAATGCTACAAAGGAAGTGGCTCGGGTAAACATCAAGACAAAAGGAAAGTAGGCCGAGAGTCATCCTTTCCCACCCTAAGATGGTACCGGGATCAAACGGGCAAAGAAGCCATGGCCATGGTTTTTTGGCCATACTTACTTTCTCCTAAGGTGCCGCCCTCAAAAATAGGCATACCCTCTATATCAGTATAAAAAATATCACGCGCACAAAGAAGGTAGGGAAAGGTGTCATCATACAAGTACTTACTAATTTTAAGCTCATTGTTATTAGCAAGCTCAACATAGAAACACATGAAGGAGGAGTAGATAGCATTTCTAGGCATACAACACTTCCTCTTTCAAGAGAGTAGTCCCAAAATAGATATAAACCATCATGGACAGCGAAGGGATCAGAATCAAAACCAACTTCACAAGAACAAATACTAACCGTGTTTTCTAGACATTCAAGCACGTCAAGGTCATCGTCACCCGATTGATCATTTTTCAAATCCTCACTAGTTGTTGGCAACTCACATACCAACTTAGACTCACCTTTGTTTTCACAAGGGTCAACTAGTGTGTGAATACTCTTATTAAATGGCAATGGAACCTTATTCAAGTCACAAGTGCTAGTAGCACTAGATGGACATAAATCATTCTTACGAGAAGAATTAATTTTGTCATCTAAAAGATCAATTAGTTGATCTTACTTTCAACAAGAAATTAGTTGTCATGCATCCTAACAATACCTAGAGTATCATAAAAGGAAGACCCATGCACAACTACTCTATGGAAACCTGAAACCACTCCTATTTGGCTACTACTAGCCACATCACAATATTCCAAGTTTGTAAGAGTGTGCGGATTAGCATTTTTACCTTGTAACTCACATGAGTTATGGTCTTCACTTTGATGTGTGTCATGGAAACCCGCTTGTACCTTTGACAAGTTCTCATCACAAGGGAGACTTTGATATAGTGGTTTGTATGGCACCCATTCCCTTTCTTGTCTTTCACAATCACGAAGGATAGTTTCAAGATGGGCCATTGTTCCTTGGTAAAGTAGAAGTTGGATGAATGGTTTTGGATTCGGGGAGTCAAGCATGTGACGTAGTCTTTCAAGGTTTTGGTGGACATATTCACGGGCATCCTTGGAAGTACCATCATCCATGGGACCTAAGAAAGATAACAAAAGAAATAAACAAACAACTTGTTAGCTCAAATTAGCCTCACCATGCTCTCACTCTTGATTTTACCTCTCACTTAGTTTCACAAGTGTTGAAAGCCAGCTTGTACTTCGTGAGTGATTGAGGGATGAGTCTATCTTGGCTCGAAATAGATTTTTGTTTGAGTTGACTCATAGAAAATTTGTTTCGGACCTGAACCAACAAATACAATGAATTTACAAAAGAGAAAAGCATACAAAGAAGGTAGACACAAATAGGCGGACCCAAAACTATCTTACAACCTAGTAGATAATTACTAGTTTGTTAGTTAGTAATAGAATCAACAAATTCCAACTAAGAAACAAAGATTAGAAACTAAGAAATCAAAATTTGAGCTTAAAAATTGTTGGTGAACAGTAAAAATGTGATGAGGCAGCCATGTATTGGTTGTGGTTGCTATAATTTATATTTCAATTTCAAGTCTTGGTCCCATTGTAATTTGGAATTGGTGGTAATTGGTTAAGGATAGAAAACAAGTCTTGAAATCTTCTTTCAAATTCAAGGGCTAGTATGAAGTGTAGTTGGTAATTTCAATGGTAATCTTCGTTCAACCATTGCAACTTGTAAGGGCTAGTATGAAGTGTAGTTGGTAATTTCAGAAAGTTCACCATAGCTACACTAACGACATTCGCACAACTACCACTATCAATAACCAAAGTGCACACATTCCCCTTTACAAGGCATTTAGTATGGAATAGATTTTCCCTTTGGCTAGGCTCGTCTATTGCCTTACTAATCATAGCACGTCTAACTACAAAGTTTGGAACAACACACTCCCCTTCTTATGGGTAAATAACTTCACCATCCTTCTCATCATCATCATCATCAAGTGGCCTATTTCCAGTTTTCTCTCTATCTTGAGGGTCGGCCTCATCCTCTTCTTTTTCAAGACCCACCTCCTCACCAAGGTAATACAATCTCCCTTCCTGCAGTATCACATTACGTCGATTTGGACATTCATTGGATTTATGTCCCCAACCTTGGCACTTGAAACATTGGAATCCTTTTGGGTTTGGATACTAGTGAACTTCTTATTTTAGAGGAATTTTGTGGACTGTTTTGGGCTCAGGCAGCCTTGTAGTAGCGGGTTGGTCCTTGTTTTTGGGCCAACCCAAAGAGGATTGAACCACGTCCTTGCTTCTAGACCAACCCGGGATGGATTGTCCCCTTGCCTTGAGCAACGACCTCTCTTTAAGCTCCCTTTCAATCTCAAGAGACGCTTGGAAAATAACTTCAACGGTATCAAATTTATGAAGTGTCAAATGAGTGGAGATCTCTTTGTTCAACCCGTACTTGAACCGGATGATGTCATGACTGATTTGTTCCCCACGATGATCAAGCTTCAACATGAGCTGTTAAAACTCATCATAATATGCCATCACACTTTTATTGCCTTGATGCAAGTTGTACAATCTAGCAAGCAATTCATGGCGATAACTCTCGGGAAGGTACCGTTGCCTTATTAAGTACCTTAATCGAAACCAAGGTGGTGGCTGCCCATCAACTAATTCATCACCAAAACTCTTGACGTACTCCCACCAAGTGTTGGGATAACCCTCAAAATGAGCTATGGCATAAAACTTTTCTTTTCTTCCTAGATATCATTAACTTGGAAAACTTTGTCACAAGCTGATTCCCATGCTAAGTAGGCCTCGGGCTCACTTTCACCCTTAAAGATAGGTAAGCTCAATTTGATGGTATTGATGCCTACGTCTCTTTCTTGGTGTCGATTTCCCCTTTCTCCATACCCTCGGTACCTCCTTGGATTAACACAGCCCCTTCTTAGCTCCTCCTCTCTCGTGTAAGCATCATCAAAGGCTTTATATCCATCAAACTCCTCTCTACCATGTTCCTCAAAGTGAGCTGGTCAGTTTTGGTGTTTTGGAGGCATTGGGATTTGTGGAGTGGTGGTCTTTGATTTGGTGGAGTCTGGTAAGGTACGTTCAGATTTTGTGGAGGTAATAGACGGATACATCCTTCTTGTGGAATTGGAGGAGTTTAGGAATGGCGTGGTCTATTCGCTTCTTGGTTTGGAGGGAAAGTAGTGGTATGATTTGTGGAATTTAGTGGGGCTAGAGGTGGATTTATTATTTGGTGCAATGTTTCTGGTGAGATAGTTATGGATGAAGTTCTTTCATGCCCACTTGAAGGAATATGATAAGGAGTAGATGGACGAGAGTTCCTTTGACTCTCCACTTGCTCCAATCTCCCACTTATCGTAGTCAAATCTCCCCTCATTTCCCCAACTTCCGTGTTCAACCTCTCTAAACTTCTAGTAATGGCCTCAAGTGTGGCCTTCATAGTGTCTTGTTCAGTAGTACCCCCCACTTTGGGATGTTCTTCCTTCCATGTCAAGGTGTTACCTACACAATCAGCAAACAAGTTAGCATTAAACCTCTCCTTACTCACACTCTCTCGGTTCACAAACACTTGAGCTCCACAAAGAATTCTCGACGGAATGGAGTTAAGAAGTTACAACATATTCAAACGAACAAAAGCACCCAACTAAACGTGGACACGAACAAAGAAATTTAAAAGGACTAATTGACAACCTAGTAGGAGTGTACTAGCATGTTAATTAGTTCTAGAACCAAGTAATGAAACTAAGAATCAACAATTAGAAATGAGAAAACCTAAATTTGAGCTTATTAATGACGTGAACAGTAGCCAATGGGTGACGTGAACAGTAGCAAATAGGTGACGTAGCAGCATGTAATTGGTCTTGGTCCCACACAATTTAAGCACCAATTCTGAAATTTAAATCTTTACACAATTTGGAAAGGATGACAATTGGTTTTGGAGGGAAAACATAAGTCTTTAAATAAGAAAAGTACCTTGTCCCACAACACAAGGTTCTTGAAATAAGAAAAAGTATCTTGTCACACAACACTAGGTTCTTGAAATAAGAAAAAGTACTTGTCCCACAACACAAGGTTCTTGAAATAAGAATAGGTATCTTGTCACACAACACTAGGTTCTTGAATTAAGAAAAAGTTGCTGAAAAGTAGAAGCTTAGTCTAAGAAATGATGGGTTCAAGGCTTCTCACAACATGCTTTACAATTTTTAACTTCAACTCTTGAATTTATATCGCACTTTTTGGTTGTCTAAAGTGTAAGAAAAGATGAGGAACTTGATGAACACCACAACAACCTTCAAGAACACAACAACAACTTCTTCAAAAACACAACACAACACCACCAATTGTTAACAACAAGTAACAACAAACAGTCAGCCACAAGGCACCACAACTATGGTCAATATTATAAGCTCAATCTTTAGATCTTGACACCTTTAGTGTTGGTGAGAAAGAAACCAACACTAGAAACACTCTAGAAAAGCAAAATACTACAAGATCTAGCAAAAAAAAAAATCTCGGCTCATACAACAACACATCACAATTTTTTGCCAAGAACACAAAGGTGGCAGATTTGACTATTTCTGGAATTTTCAGATTTCAGTTTTTTTTTTTTGTAGTTTTCAAGTTTCAAGCCCAAGATTGATCTTGTTAGAACAAAATCAAAGATGGCTTTGATACCAAATGATACACTACTAACTTGGAGCGTATCAAATCTGCCAGAAAATCAGTCCAAACACACTACAATTCCGAGAGCTTGAAGATAACAACTCCAATATGTGAAGACAACAACAATCACGAAATTTTGAAGGAATACAAACACCAAAAACAGTAGCTACACAAGGAGAACAAGAAGATAACAATAACATTAAACAATGGTTCAACAACACAAGATGATAGATTACAAAGAGTACAATGTTAACAACAAGAACAACAAATGGCAGTAAATATAGTGAATCGAAAATCAGCCTCACACGGCTTCACTAAGTTACTGCAAAGTTTCAAGAGTACAAAATGAAAGATAGTAACTTGACACAAAGATATCTTAGAATCTATGAACCCTAACTTGAAGAAAGGACCCTAAGACCAAAAAATTTTAGTACCAAGTTCTTACTTATACCAAGAGAAACTCACGAACCTCAAGATCTCAAGTTTCTAGCCAAGAAACAACACAAGTGTAACTACACTTGTTGGACAGATTTCAGGTTCTACTCTCAAGAACAAGAGAGAGACAAATATTCAATGTTACAAGACTTGTTATTATGAAATATGAAGAATGAACTAAGTGCTGAAAATAACCCTAATAGCATCTACTTATATTACACACAAAATGAAGGACAAATGACCTTCCTACCCTTCAGTCATGGGGTGCCCTTAGAGTGTAATTTATTACACTTTAAGGCTCATTTTCACACTTAAAAACATTGAACATCTTTGGAGGATCAAGTACCAAGTCACACGCAGCCATTTGCATAAACATGGCTTGTAGTTTTTGTAACTCCCAAGCTTGGCTTCGTGTGAATAGTCGAGAACGTATTGGACAGCTTTGTACACCCGTATCATCCTCTCCATCTTGAGAGGAATTTGACCTCAAATTCAGCATTTGGTCATCCTCAACTGCATCCACTAGAGAAAGATCACACACGTTGAAAGTGTTGTGCACTTGGTATTCCGGGGGAAGGTCAATCTTGTAGGCATTATCATTGATCCGTTCAAGTACTTGGAATGGACCATTGTCTCTTGGCATCAATTTGGACTTTCTTTGAGACGGAAACCTATCCTTTCTAAGGTGAACCCAATCCCAATATCCCGGTTCAAGAATGAGTTTCTTTCTCCCCTTGTTAACTCTCCTTCTTATGTCTTGATTTTTCTTCTCAAGTCGAAGCCGCACCTTCTCATGTAACTTCTTCATCAAATCTGCCCGCTTGCTTCCATCTAAAGCTAATCATAACATCACTAGGCAAAGGAGTTAAATCCAAAGAAGTAAGGGGGTTGAGGCCATAGATGCACTCAAAGGGAGTCATTTCCGTACTTGAGTGTATGACACGGTTATAAGCAAACTCAATCAATGGTAGGTGTTCCTCCCAAGAAGTCAATTTTGCTTTTACCATGGAACGTAGCATAGCACCCAAAGTCCTATTTACTACTTTTGTTTGACCATCAGTTTGTGGGTGGCAAGATGTAGAGAATAACAACTTGGTTCCAAGCCTACCCCACATGGATTTCCAAAAGTGACTTAGGAACTTAGAGTCCCTATCACTTACAATGGTCCTCGGAACACCATGCAACTTGACAAAATTATCAACAAACAAAGAGGCCACACTAGGTGCATCATCACATTTAAAGCATGGAAAAAAGTGTGCCATCTTAGAAAATCGATCGACATATCCTCTAAGGTCTGGATGGTCCGTTCAACCTGACCATCGTTCTGTGGATGAAAAGCAGAACTCAAAAGCACTTGAGTACCAAGACCCTTCTGAAAAGCTTTCTAAAATTGCGAATTGAACTAAGTATCCCTATCTGAAATGATAAACAAGGGAACTCTATGCAGTCTGACTAGCTCTCGGATATACAATCTAGCGTAATCCTCAGCATTATATGAACTATGAACAGGCAAGAAATGGGCAGACTTAGTCAACCTATCAACCACAACCCAAATGGAATCATGATGGCATTGGGAAGGAGGTAAACCAATCACGAAGTCCATATTTATTTCTTCCCACTTCCAGGTAGGAATACTAAACTCTGGCATCATACTACCATGTCTTTGGTGTTTGACCTTAACCTGTTGGCATGTTGCACACTTAGCTACAAATGTTGCTATATCTTTCTTCATGCCACTCCACCAATAGATTTCCTGCAAGTCTCGGTATATCTTGGTGGCACCAGGATGAATAGAATATCGCGCCCTGTGTGCTTCAGCCATAATCCTCTGTCTCAGATCATCAATATTCAAGACACATAATCTACCCTGCAATCTCAACATACCATCTCCCCCTTGGGAGAAAACCTTTACTTTTTGGTCCTTGACTGACTCCTTCAGTCTGACCAAACTAGCATCTAAGTATTGCTTTTCCTTTACTTCCGAAACCAAGGAGGATTCGGAATTACTCTGAACCCCTATACTACCTTCAGCAGAGTCAAACAACCTGACCCCCAATCTAGCCAAATGATGTACATCACGAGCCAACTCTTTCTTACCTTCTATCACATACGAAACACTACCCCTGGACACTCTACTTAGGGCACCCCACAATATTGGCCTTGCCCAGATGGTACAGCACACTCATATCATAGTCCTTTAACAATTCTAACCATCGCCTCTGCCTAAGATTCAATTCTATCTGGGTAAACACATACTACAGACTCTTGTGATCAGTGAAAACATCAGCATGGACACCATACAAATAGTGTCTCCAGATTTTCAAAGCAAACACAACAGCAGCCAACTCAAGGTCATGGGTGGGTAATTTTTCTCATGGGGTTTCAACTGTCTAGAAACATAAGCTATCACCTTACCCTTCTACATCAATACGCAACCCAACCTAACTTTGAATCATCACAGTACTCCATAAAACCATCAACACCATCAGGCAAAGTCAAAACAGGGGCTGAAGTGAATGGAGTCTTCAACTCCTGAAAACTCTTCTCACAAAATTCGAACCACAAGAACTTCACTTTCTTTTGGGTCAACCGAGTCAGAGGAGACGCTATAGAGGAGAAACCCTTAACAAAACGGCAGTAATAGCTGGCTAAACCTAAGAAACTTTAGATATCAGTAGGAGAAATAGATCTAGGCTAATTTCTAACAGCTTCGGTCTTTTGGGGATCAACTCTAATACCCTTGGAAGAAATGATATAACCCAGAAAAGCAACTGACCTTAGCCAAAACTCACACTTACTAAACTTGGAAAATAACTTATGATCTCTAAGGGTTTGCAAGACAGTTCATAGATGATCAGAATGTTCATCCTCACCACGGGAGTACACCAGTATATCATCGATGAACACTATGCCAAACATATCCAGATATGGTCTTAATAATCGATTCATGAGGTCCATAAAAGCTGTTGGGGAATTAGTTAACCCAAAAGACATAACAAGAAACTCAAAATGGCCATAACGAGTTCGTAAAGTAGTTTTTGGGATGTCACACTCCCTAACTTTGAGTTGATGATAGACAAAACGAAGGTTTATCTTTGAAAAATAACTTGCACCTTGCAATTGGTCAAACAAATTATCTATTCTCGAAAGGGGGTACTTATTTTTTACGGTGACTTTATTCAGTTGGCGGTAATCAATTCACATACGCAAAGAGCCATCTTTCTTTCTCACAAACAACACAGGAGCACCCCAAGGAGAAACACTGGGCCTTATAAAACCCTTATCTAGTAGATCTTTGAGTTGCTCTTTTAACTCCTTAAGTTCTGCAGGGGCCATACGGTAAGGAAGAATAAAAATGGATTGAGTATCGGGAAAAAGATTAATCCCGAACTCTATCTCTCTATCAGGAGGTATCCTTGAGAGATCATTCGGAAAGACATCAGAAAACTCATTGACGATGTTAACAGACTAAAGAGTTAGAGTCTCAGACTTAGTGTCTTTGACTCTAACCAAATGGTAAATACACCCGTTGGAAATAAGCTTTCTAGCTTTGAGGTAAGAGATAAAATGACTCTTGGGTGACACTGAATTCCCAAACCACTCAAACATGGATGCACCCGGAAACTGAAACTTGACCATTCGGGTCCGACAATCAATAGAGGCATAAGAAGAATACAGCTATTCCATACCCAGAATTACATCAAAATCTATCA
Organism: Capsicum annuum; assembly: GCF_002878395.1. Taxonomy (NCBI): domain Eukaryota; kingdom Viridiplantae; phylum Streptophyta; class Magnoliopsida; order Solanales; family Solanaceae; genus Capsicum; species Capsicum annuum. Next base: position 193,659 of record NW_025893454.1, read on the forward strand.
TGTCTAACTCAATCAGATCAGTCAATAAGAAGACTCTATGAAGAACGGTAACAGGACATTTTTATACACTTTTTGGGCAACAATCGAATCACCCACTGGGGTAGAAACTAGGATAGGCTCAGGAATAATCTCAGGACTTATTTCAAAATTCACAGCAATCAAAGGTGTAACATATAAGAAACTGGATCAAGGATCCAACAAAGCATACGCATCAAACTGAAATATACGAAGCATACTAGTAACAACATCGGGAGAGTCCTCCTATTCCTGGCAGGACGGTAAAGCATAGAATCTATTCTGGCGCTGTCCACTAGTATTTCTAGAAGAGGCACCCTGAGCTGGGGCTGGGCGAGTCGCTGGAACTGGAGCACTAACAGTCTGAGTCTGGGTCTGTGGGCGATAGTCACGATGCCCTTGTCCATCTTGTGGGCAATCTCTAACTTTGTGACCTATGTCACCACACTGGAAACAACCCCTCTTCTCACCCCCAACACTCACCCGAATGAGCCCTACAACACTTAGGATACAGGGAATGATTTGGCTTACTGCCAGCACTGTACTGAGACCTGGATGCATATGACCTACTATCTTGCTCCTGCCTACCTCTAGGCATGGGAGCACTAGCAGATGATGGTGCTGGCATAGACGAACGATCTTGATATTGAGGGCGACTCCCTCTCTATGATCTAGTCTGACTCTGTCCGTGCTGCTCGGACCTAGCTCTCTTATTCCCTCTCATTCTATCTCTCTCCTTAATCTTGTCTGCCTCAATCTGTTGAGCATGAGTCATCAGCCTAGAAAGATTTATCTCACTATTCAGCATAGCAGACCTACACTCCTTAACTGCATAACTAGATACTCCAGTCACAAACTTACTCATACTAGCCCGATTATCAGCCACTAAGTCAGGAGCATAATTGGCCAACTGATTGAACTTTAAATAGTACTCCCTAATAGTCATAGAGCCCTATCACAGGTTCATAAACTCTTTCACCTTCACCTCCCTCATCTCCAAAGGGAAAAACTTATCCAGGAATGCATCTTAGAACTCTTGCCAAGTTTTAGGGATAGCTCCCTCACCTCTACCTTTCCTCCAAGCAACAACCCAGTCATAAGCAAGGTCTTTCAACCTATACGCACCCAACTCTACACTATGTTCCTCAGATACATGCATCACCTGAGTAATCTTCTGCACCTCCTCTAAAAACAACCATGGATCCTCATCAGACTTGGACCCATAGAATTCCAGTGGATTTCTCTACATTAAGTCACAGATCTTGGCAGTAGCTGAATCACCTCCCTACTGCTGTGGAACTGGGGCCAGGTTGGCCTGTACATTTGCAGTAATAGCTTAGGCTACGCCTGAAAGACAGCCCTAAATTCAACATGAGACACGTTTTTATTCAGTGAGTCAGCAGGTTGAGGTTGCTGACCATCATTATCTCTTCTCGCTCGATGTGGAGGCATATTTCTGAAAGAGAAGAGTACAAATCAATAGCAGAGAGACACACTTTAAGCACGACAGACTTCTAAAAGAAAGAACGACACTTTTTCCTAAAATATCTTATAGCCTCTTGCTCATAGATATGGTGCGCTACACACCGATGATCAAGAATCTACTTAACGCGGCTTGTTAGACTCCCTAGGGCACCTTAAAAACTTAGGCTCTGATACCAAGTTTGTAACGCCCCGAAAAATGGGTCCCGGAGTATCACACGGTGCTTGAGGCTACGAGTAGCCCCAAGCTAACCCTTTGAGCCATTTTCATTCAGTTCAACACAAATCAACGGGATTTCCATAAATAACCCTCAAATATCAACAGAGTAATCATCATCCAAGAATAAAAGAATTTCAGAAAGATAACAAAAAATGACTTATTAGTGAACTCCCAACATCTATACTAGTCTGACAAGCCTCTAAGAAAATCAATAAAACCAGTGAGCCATTGAGACATGCCCCAACTAACTCATACTCAGTTATCAAATGTAAACAATTCTGTGAAACTAACTCAGACATCACATCCTCAGAATATGAGGACTCACCACAACAGAGGATGTAGAACAGCGTGCCCAAAGAATCACTGTTGAACCTGGAACTAGCACCTGAACCTACATTCCGAGAAAATGTAGCCCACATCCGAAGATGTGGGTTAGTACTATAGAAAGAAACTGAGTATATGGGCATGTATGCAGTTGTATAAACATCATCATCATAAATATTTATAAGAAATATACAGGATGTATGAAAGACTCACATAGCCCGAAGAAAATCATTATAATCATGAGAGGATGAAATAAGTACAATAACACATGTGAGTCATCATATAATTTGTCAATCACTTTCAATTCATCAAGAATATCAATTCTCATAATGTAAATATCATTTAAGTCTTTTGAAAGAATAACTTTCACAATTCCACTTTCAAATCACTTCACCATTCACCATAGACACAAGGAAACACATACACACTGGGAGATCCTATAACCAACATAAACCATGTGAGCTACATAGAGTCCAACGTACAACCCATGTTAGGGAGAGCCATCCTATCCTTGCTATAGGAGGAACTATCGATATCAAATCCACACAAACTAGTGATCACTATATAAATCAGCTTCAGGCTCACTCCTAGGGGGCACGTAGTTTTAGGAAAGTAAGGTCGCTTTATACCTCCCATTTGGTGCTAAAGGTTTCTCTCAGACTTAGCTTAGATCATTTTAAAGACAATCCACAACAAAATAATTTTAGTAATATATAAATATACATCGGGAGCCATCATGCTTTCCATCTATCAAAATCAACCATGTTGTGGATTTCTTTCACACTCGAGTTCAAAACAACTCCATTAAGATCAAAAGGTCAAATCATTCAAAATATCTTAAATATTCAATATTAACGTGCTTATAACACACACTTTCTCAAAAAAACACAATTTCCAATGGGGATTTATGACCCAAATATCAAAATCATGATAAATATCATTCAAGATTCATGCTTTATATCTCCACACATGTAAATTCATCTTTCAAAATCATAAACATCAAGATTTCATAATAATCATCATAAGATATGGGTTCATGCTTTAAATTCGTAAAAAATAAAATAAAAATCATGCCTTTGTAAAGAAAATTACTTTTGGGCACAAGAACGAAAGAGAGTTCTTGTTGAAAAACCCCACATACCTTGAATGATGAACTTTAGATCGATACTCGTTTTTGAGATGTTAATCGTGCCTTTGAATGATGGTTCTTGGAGTTTTTGAACTAGGAACTTGGAATTTTGAATAAATTTACAGAATTAATGGTGAACTTTGGAGGTTCTTGAAGTTGGATGTAGGATCTTAGGGTTTTCTTTTTGAGGGAATTTGATGAAATATAACATATAATGCTTATAATAGGCTTTAATATAGGGTTTGGATGGATTTTGGGTGAGGGGAAATGATCAAAACGCCCCTAAAAATCAAATAATTCTCGAATCTATCCTTTAATGGACTGTTTTGATAGTCTGAAGTAGATCAACCATAACGTTTTACTCCGATATCCAAATTGGATGAAACTAATTTCATTAGAAAGAAGACTCTCATATCTTTCGTCGATATATAGTATCTCACCCAGATCATTGTGTACAAGGAGTTATGATCGTTTGAAGTTGACCCAAAAATTTGCTTTTGATAGGCTGAAGTAGATTGACCATAACTTTTTCCTCCGATAGACAAATTGGATGAAACTAATTTCATTGGAAAAAGGACTCGCAGAGCTTTCTGTTGATATATAGTAGATCACACAGATCATTATGTACAAGGAGTTATGATCATTTAAAGTTGGAGCAAAAATACGCCAGGCCTCAGTACTTTTTCCTGCACGTTTTACTGTTCACTACTATTCACGGTTCGATCGGAATGTTCATAACTCGTTGCTCGGGTGTCCATTTTGGATGATCCACATATCGTTGGAAATATTATTTGATACTCTACGCAATGGTGGGTCATAATCTAAGACATTCCACATGGAAAATTTATTATTCATGCTAGAAGATAGAACCCAACACGTTTACGCACAAAATTTCAACAAAATTTTTTTCAGGGTATTACAAATGTAATAAGTATAAATAGACTCCTTAGGCTTATTTTTCATTATACTTTGATGTAATTAGATATTATTATTAGATTGTAGCTTTAGTCTTGTAGTTTTAGCTCTCAAACCTGAAATTGGTTCCTTGAATATATTTGAAGTTAGGGTTTCACTTGTATTGGGAAATTTGGCAAGAAAGGTATGCTTGAGGAAGAGTGTTTCCTTTGGGTCACCTAAGAGAGTGGTTTGATCTTACATTGGTGATGTTTGTTTGAAGGTTTGATACACCTTCTAGTGCTATTCATTGGTGGAAGTGAGGGCCTCTCTATCTATCTTTAATTTCATGCAATTCTTCATCTTCATCTCCTTCTAGTGTGTTGTTTTCTCTTTGTGAACTTGCTGATTTTTGTTCCTTTAGTGCCTATTTCATGTTTTATAGTCCTTTAGGCTATCATTTGGTATTAAATCCTTGTTTAGGGTTGTTCGAACATCCCTAAATCTTAGTTTTAGTGTTCTTATATAGAAAATCTCATCAAAAATGAGTCAAAAATCAGAAAATACAAAAAAAATGGTGTCTTGTGTTGTCTTGTGTTAGATCCGAATTTAGAGTCTTAGATCTACAATTTTTACCTTGTTTTGAAGGTTTCTTGTGTTAGATTCTTGTTCTCTATCACCTAGGGAGTCTAGATCTACATTTAGATTGAAGTTTGGTTGAGTTTGAGCTTAGATCCACCATGGCTATGGAGTTTTGAAGCTTTTTGTGCTATACACGTTTTTGTATTGGTGATTTAGGCTTGATTTGTGGCTGATTTTTGGTTGGTTTAAGTTTTTTTGACATAAGGAACCTAGGGCTACAAAAAAAATCAGATTTGGAGCTCATTTGCTAGGTGGTCAAACTTGGTCAACGCTTGAATATTCATCTTGTTCATCCATGATCTTCATAACTTATGAAGAAGAGTATTCAAGGTTCTTGTTTGATCCAAAAAAGGGAAGAAAGAACGTGAAAAAGTTGTTTGTCCAAAATCATATTTAAAGAATATTCCATTCTTCCAAATGCATATACCTTATGTGAAAAGATAGACAATGTACCTGTAACCACGACAGGAGAAGCCTCCAAATTTTATCGACCTGCTAGAGCATATGTATGATTCTGAACACCACTAGAACTAGATCCCTTAACACCCCTACCACGACCAATAGGTATCTGCTGACCCCTACCAAAAGAAGGAACCGAGGATGATGATGCAACAGTAGATCCAGTAGGTCGTGCCCCCTTTTTGGGCAATCTCTCATTATGTATCCCGGTGTGCCACACCAATAATAAGAAGTTGTCCCAAACCGACATGCACATAGATGATTTCTTCCACAATGCTTACAAAGCTGTCGAGGAGGTCTTGATTGGCTTGCACCTCCTTGCTCTCTATACCCCACTACTTGTGAACCTTTACTCTCACTTTTTTGCTCGAATTGATTTCCCTTAAACCCCTGGAATCGAGGAGAAGCACCTGATATGAAGTAGGAAGGTGATGGTCTAGGGGTTCTATCGAAAAATTGAGGCCTGAATTCACTCTGAGATGGAAAAAATTGTCCCATAGATCTAGCCCTCTTGGAGTGCCCTCTTTCCAGCTCTTGTGTCCTTCTTTGCCTTTGATCCTCCATTTTTTGAGCAAATGCTTGTATTCTTGCTATATCTATGTCTTTATTCAAGGCAGCAATAGTACAATCTCTAACCAAATATGGGTCCAATCTATCCACATATCAATGAACTCTATCCTCCATAGTAGCCACTTGTTAGGAGCATACCTGGCCAAAGAATTAAATTGAAGACTGTACTCCCTCACGCTCATATTTCCTTGGCAAAGATTTAAAAATTGATCTGCACAGGTCTCCCGAATCTCGAATGGAAGATAATGACAAGAAATGCTATTTTGAATTCTTCCCAACCAGCTAAAGGTGCACCTATACCCCTTGACTTTTTCCAAGCTTCATACCACAATATAGCCACCCCCTTTAATCGATATGTTGCTAACTCCACTATCTCTTTACCAGATACATGAATAACATCTAAAGCCCTTCAAATCTGATCAATAAAGTCTTGTGGATCTTTATTAGGATCTGAACCAGTAAACTGAGGAGGGTCCAATTTAAGGAAATCTTGGGCCCATAAACTCGCTGCCCTATCCACACCACTAGAACCCATAGTTGGACCAGCTTGTCCTTGACCTTGTCCAGCAACTATACGTGTTAATAATTGCACCGCATTCCTCAAATCTTGCTCAGTAGCATTAATAGGTGACTCTGGGGGTACTCCCCTCCTCCTTAGCTCTTCTGGAGATGGAGGAGTAGAAGAAGTCCGTGATGCAAACTCATCTTGGGCCTCACTTTGATAGCATATCTAGGTGGTGATTTACTTGTCCCTTCTCCGGTAGACATATCTACTTGTTTACTCTTCTTACTCTTACTCCTTCTTATAATCGGCATCATTACTATATTGAAAAAAAAACATATTTAAGGTTAAATACAAGTCAACCTACATTATTAGCTCTATCGCACGATCTAAGAAATGAAGAAAAATAAACAACTCCTAAATGCCTCGTAGCCTCCTACTTAGAGATGTGGTGCACAACACACCCATAAGCAAGAATCTACATAGACACGACTTTGCAGACAACTCCCTAGGATGACCTACTCTAATACCAATTTTTGTCACGCCTCAAATTCCATTGGGGAAGACAGGCACCCATTTTGGGAGAACCAACTCTTAACCATGTACTTTTCATACATATAATTATGGCATTCAAAGCCTCTGCTAGTATGGATAAGATGCATTGATAAAACAAATCATGTAAGTAAGTCCAAACCTACATATACAAGACTCTGCCATTGGGGCCACAACGTTAAAAGAACACAATACTACCACACTTTTCACATAGTCTGCAAAGCCTCTAAAAGACACCTAGATACTTAGTTAAGGTCGGGACAAACCCCCGCCTTGCTCATAACTACTACACAATACCAAAATATATAACAGACTCGGAAAGTGATGCAAGATCAAACCCCAACAACTAGAGTTTCGGATTCCAACTCAACAACACAACAACAACAAGTTTTAAGTCTTGGTTTTTAGATTACAACACAAGAGATGGTCTTCGGTTTTGAGGCACAATCCGAGAACAACAAGAACACAATAATGCTAGGGGATCGAAACAAGCCCCACACGGCTCCCTAGACTTCAAGATAAGAAAGATAAACAACACAACAACAATAACAAGATAATGAAGGTAAACAACTTGACATACAATATTCAAGAAACTAAGAACCCTAACAAGATGAGAGGACCCTAAGCCTAATGAATATTAACACCAAGCTCTTACAAAGACCAAAAGGCACTCAAACTACCTTAAAACCTTTGTTTCTAGCCAAAGAGACAACACGAGGATTCCTCTCCTTGTGAGATCTAGATCCGGTTTCTTGGAGAAGAAAATGGAAGATATTTTGGTGTTTTTAGGTTACAATTTCAGCATTCAAAATAAACTAGTGGATATCTCACTAACACCTTCTATTTATACTACAACAAAAATAAGCAAAAGACCAAGACACCCTTCCTTTATTGTGGCCTCCTTGAAGACTTAAGTTATTACACTTTAGGCCCCCTCTTCACACATAAGGACGTTGAGACCCTTGGTTGGTTCGGCCAACAACTCACACACGGCCATTTGCATGAACAAGGCTTGGAGTGTTTGTAACTCCCGCGCTTGGCTTCGTGTGAAAGGCCGTGTACACGTAGGGGTAGTCATAACCGTATCAGAAAGCTACGAATCAACTTGGAGCTGACCAATAGCATCTGGATGTCCTGTGCTCCTACTGCGGTGGTCTACTAGCTAGAGTACCTGTGGCATGAAACATAGTGTCCCCCATGAAGGGTGTCAATACAAAGAGTGTACTGAGTATGTACGACATGAAATGACTATAGATAAGACAAGATCTCAACAAAATCAGTTATCAATATATAACTATAAAGATATAGAATACCAACTTTGCTTATGCTTATGGGATCATGTACATTACATCCTTTACTTTGCTTTATTCTTCTTTACTTTATAAGATTATAAGGCATAATACAAATGACCAGCTGATCAGTGGTAAAAGAGGATGACCCATGCTAGGCATTTTAACCCCTGGGATACGTTCCTTATATGTATACAAATCGAGATCGACCCATGCTAGGCTTTTCTTTTGCCCCTGGGATACCACCCGTAATATTGGGATCGACCCATTCTAGGTGTTTCTTCAACCCCTGGGATACCACCCAAAAGATATAGACTCACTTCAGATCATTCTTTTTATCTTTAAAGTTGTTTTGGTGGTCATGTATTAGATTTGGAACTTCAGACCAGTAGCAAAAGGTGTGCAAATATGCACTAGATGCAGTAGCAATGAGATCGAATACAATAATAATAGAAATATAACACATAGGAGCTTAGCTAACATCATGGGTCATGTTAACTAAGAGAACAACTCGTAAGGATTATTTCTGAAAGCACCCATATCATACTAGTATTTAGAAAGGAAATGGACAGATTTAGTAAAACACATCTTTAGGTACTTTAACAACTTGACAAGTTAGAATAAGGTTGTTAACCACCTTGGGGGTTGTTCGCTGTAGTTAGTATAACTTGAAAGGAAGAACGCTTAGGAAGCTTACTTTGTAACAAAGGAGTTAGATGCCAAAGAGTAGGATCGATGAGCCATACTTACCTTGCTGCACAACTGATCACACTTTCACTTAACGTCTTTCCTTTTAGATTACTAATCTACAATAGCACAAGACTAGTATTAGTAGCTAATTAACATCACGCCATTTAAACTTACTAAAACAATAACCGGGCAGTAATCCACAATCAACTAATCCAAGGGTGTTCTCTCAACCTCGTTCTTCTCCAATTACATTCACACATGATGTAACTTTTTATAAGATCCCCTTAACAGTTTCATCATTATTGTACTCTCAAAACAGTATATCAAGTGATGTGGGCAGTAAACTTAAGCGACATTCAATTTGGTGGTGTACCATTATACTCTTCTTCTACCTTTCAATGGAAATTATTCACACTATTCCCCCAACGTCAACCAAGAATCCCCCAACATACATACATAAAACAGATCCAAAACAGCCCCAAATACCCCTTAATATGGAAACCAGAAATCGAACTCACCATCCCTTGAGTTCTTCACAACAACATATACACAATCCTCAACCAACACACGTATATAGGAAAAGGGAAAAAATGGACAGTAGCCATACCTTAATTGCGGTGGTAGTTTATTCCCTTAATGTATCAATAACTTGATCCCTTTACTCACAAACCAAAAGTGAAGAGAAAAATCTCTTAATAATCAAAGATAAAGGGACTGCCAAACTTAAAAAAGGATATCTTCTAGTTTAATCATGGAGAACATAATCCTTATAGTATTACCTTTAACTTGGAAGGAAGGTTTCCGAAGAACCCTAGTGGAATTTTAGGGCTGCTGCATAGCTAAGAGAGAACAAGAGAGAAAATCTTGAAAGATGTTTTTTATGGCTAGTTAAAATGAGCTATAAGGGATGGTTTTAATCCCTTTAAAAAGAGCTGATATTGGCCGACTTTCTTGGTCATTTTTGGGCCATAATTTATCAAGTAGGTGATGCACCTACTTTCCCATTATATTGGGCCTTTGTGGATTAAAAACTATTGGGCCTTGGCTGCCAATTCTCCTCCTTTTCTCTTATTTAATTTGGGCTAGAATTAACTTAAGTAGGTGGTAGTGTATTTGGCCCAATAAGCTGGTCAAGGGATCCTTAATAGGTGATTCACCTACTTAGTTTTTAAGTTGTTCAAAAGGTCAAAGTAGGTGATTCACCTACTAGCTTAAAATAAGTCAAGCAAGCACCTCAATATTTTGTTCCATTTTAAGATCAAAATGCTTATAGTTAAACTTAAAACTTGGTCACTTCATCCTTTGGATTAAAATACCTATTTAAGGGTCCAAGTTTATATTCTCTCATCGAAGGTAACTTAATCATACCACGTTTCAGTACATGTGGGAACTCCTCCAAACCTATCTTACCGTCACCAATCACATAGGATATCCAAGCCCATTACCTACCCCATAAGTCCATGTCAAGTGCCACATAAGTAGAACTAGTACACGCGGAATGTAGGGTGTTACATCCTACCCCCCTTAGAAACATTCGTCCTCGAATACTAGCATAACTAGCTAGTGTAAAAGAATATAAGACTAAGTTTAAAATCATTGTTACCCATATAATACTTGTGTATTTATACTTACTTGTTTATGCCCCAAATCAGCATCCTCGGACCAAGTCTTTAGATTTAAATAAATGAGGGTACTTTGACTTCATTGCTTCTTCGGCTTCCCATGTGATTTCTTCTACTTGTGGGCTCCTCCAAAACACTTTTACTGAAGCTAATTCTTTATTTCTTAACTTCTTAACTTGTCGATCTAGTATAGCAGTAGGCACTTCTTCATACATGAGTTCTTCCGTAACCTGCACATCTTTAGTAGAATTAATATGGGATGGATCTCCTATGCACTTGCGGAGCATTGAGACATAAAACACCGGATGCACCATTGAAAACTCATGGGGTAGGTCTAACTCATATGCCACTTGGCCAAATCTTTGAATAATTTTATATGTCCCTATGTAGTGGGGACTTTGTTTTACTTTTTTACCAAACCTCATCACCCCTTTCATTGGAGATACCTTCAAGAATACCGAATCTCCTATAGCAAACTCTAACCCTCTTCTTCTAGTATCCGTTTATGATTTATGTCGGCTTTGAGCTATTTCTAATTGTTGTTGTATCACCTTAACTTTTTCTATAGCTTGATGAACAAGATCTGGCCCAAATAAGGTAGTTTCACCCACTTCAAATCACCCAATTGGTGATCTACACTTTCTGCCATATAAAGCTTCATAAGGCGCCATTTTGATACTCGAGTGATAACTATTGTTGTATGCAAACTCAATTAGTGGAAAATGATCATCCCAACTACCTTTGAAGTCCAATACACAAGCACGCAACATATCCTCTAATGTTTGGATTGTACGTTCCGCCTGGCCATTCGTTTGAGGGTGAGCTGTGCTTAAATTCACTTGCGTTCCTAAACTCTTCTGGAATAACCTCCAAAAATGTGCGATAAATTGAGCTCCCTTATCAGATATAATAGAGATTGGGACTCCATGCAGCCGAACTATCTCTTTAATATATAATTTTGCATACTCTTCAGTTGTGTACGTAGTCTTAACCGGTAGAAAGTGTGCTGATTTGGTGAGTCTATCAACTATTACCCATATAGAATCAAACTTTCGAGATGAGCGAGGCAGACCAGTGATGAAATCCATGTTAATCATATCCCACTTCCAAGTTGGGAGCTCCATAAGCTGCATATAACCTCCTGACTTTTGGTGCTCCACTTTGACTTATTGACAATTCGAACATTCAGCTACAAATTCTGCAATGTTCTTCTTCATGTCACCCCACCAATACACCTCTTTCAAGTCATGATATATTTTACTTGAACTAGGATGGATGGAATATCTTGAATGATGTGCCTCCATCATAATCTTCTTTCTTAGCCCATCTACATTAGGTACATATAATCTGTTTTGGCATCGAAGTATTCCCTCTTCTGTAAGCTCAAATGCATTTGTTACACCTTGTTGTACATTTTACTTAAGCTGTAAAAGAATAGGATCTATGTATTGTTTCACTTTAACTTCGGCTACTAATGAGGATTCTGCTGCATTTTGCACAATAACACCTCTATCTGAAGATTCAATAAGGCAAACCCCTAAGCTAGCTAATTGGTGTAGATCCCTAGCTATCCCTTGCCTTTCCATGGGCTGCCTATAATTACTTGCCATCGCCTTACGACTTAGTGCATCGGCTACCACATTTGCTTTGCCCGGATGATATAAGATATCAACATCATAGTCTTTTAACAACTCAAGCCATCTTGACTGCCTAAAGTTTAGGTCCCTCTGGTTAAAGAGGTACTGCAAACTCTTGTGGTCGGTATATATATCAACATGTACCCCATACAAAAAGTGGCACCATATTTTTAAGGCAAATATAACTGTTGCTAGCTCAAGATCATGTGTTGGATAATTCTTCTTATGTGGCCACAATTGTCTTGAGGCGTAAGCTATTAGTTTACCATGTTTCATCAAAACACATCCTAAGCCAACTCCTGAAGCGTCACAATATACCGCATAGCCTTCCATACCATCTGGAAGTACTAATATAAGTGTAGAAGTCAACTTATTCTTCAAATCTTGAAAACTTCTTTCACACATTTCATCCCATTGAACCTTAGCTTCTTTATGTGTTAAGGTTAAAGGTGCAGAAATAGAAGAAAACCCCTCAACGAACTTTCTATAATATCTGCTAAGCCTAGGAAACTACGAACCTCCGTAGGCATCATGGGTCGTGGCCAGTTCTTCACTGTCTCTATCTTTTGAGAATTAACTCTTATTCCTTCATCGGATAGAATATGACCCAAGAATACTACCAATTTTAACTAAAACTCACATTTGGAGAACTTTGCATACAACTTACGATCGCAAAGGATTTGTAACACCTGATGCAAATGATTAGCATGGTCTTCTTCTGATCTTGAATACACCAGAATATCATCTATAAATACGATAACAAATACATCCAAGAATGTCTTAAACACTCTATTCATCAAATCCTTGAAAGCTGTTGGTGCATTAGTTAGCCCAAATAACATAACTAAAAACTCAAAATGACCATATCGCGTTTGAAAAGCCGTTTTAGGTATGTCTTTCTCCTTTACTCTCAGTTGGTGATAACATGACCTTAAGTCGATCTTTGAGAAACACTTAGCACCTTGTAACTGATCAAACAAATCATCAATTCTAGGAAGGGGATATTTGTTCTTAATCGTCACCTTATTTAATTGTCGACAATCAATACATATTCTTAACGTGCCATTTTTCTTACGTACAAATAACACGGGTGCGCCCCAAGGAGATATATACTAGGCTTATGAAACCCTTTTCCAACAAATCTTTTAATTGTTCCTTCAATTCACGTAATTCTGCAGGGGCCATTCTATAAGGAGGAATAGAAGTCAGTTGAGTACCTGGGATCACATCAATACCAAACTCTACTTCTCTTTTCGGAGGTAAACCCGAAAGCTCTTCAGGAAATACGTCAAATAATTCATTTACCACTGAGATGGATTGAAGAGTTGGTGACTCCGCCTCTATATCTTTCACCCTTACTAGATGGCATATGTATCCTTTGTACATCATCTTCCTTGCCTTAATATAAGAAATAAACTTACCCCTTGGTGCCCCAATATTACCCCTTCACTCAAGGACTGCTTCCTTTGGAAAATGGAAATGCACCCTCTTAGCTCGGCAATCCATTGTGGCATAACAAGAAGACAGCCAATCCATACCCATTATAACATCAAAATCCACCATTTAAAGCTCCAAAAGGTCAGCCAATGTATCACGATTACAAACAGTTACTATACAATTAGGGTAAACTCTTCTAGCTATAATAGATTCGCAAATTGGTGTAGGCACTTTAAATGTCTTAGCTAATAATTCTGGTGTTCTTTTGAACTTTCCAGCAATTAATGGAGTGACATATGATAGACAATGTACCTGTAACCACGTCACGAGAAGCCTTCAAATTTTGTTGACCTGCTAGAGCATATGTACGATTCTGAACACCACTAGAACTAACTCCGTTAACACCCCTACCACGACCAGTAGGTATCTGCTGACCCCTACTAAAAGAAGGAACCGAGGATGATGATGCAATAGTAGATCCAGTAGGTCATGCCATATCAGCCATGCCCCTTTTTGGGCAATCTCTCATTATGTGTCCCGGTGTGCCACACCAATAACAAGAATTTGTCCCAAACTGACATGCAACTAGATGATTTCTTCCACAATGCTTACAAAGCTGTCTAGGAGGTCTTGATTGGCTTGCACCTCCTTGCTCTCTATACCCCACTACTTGTAAACCTTTACTCTCACTTTTTTGCCCGAATTGATTTCCCTTAAACCCCTGGAATTGAGGAGAAACAACTGATGTGGAGTAGGAAGGTGATGGTCTAGGGGTTCTATAAAAAAATCGAGGCCTGAATTCACTCTGAGATGGAAAAAATTGTCCCATAGATCTAGCCCTCTTGGAGTGCCCTCTTTCCAGCTCTTGTGTCCTTCTTTGCCTTTGATTCTCCATTTTTTAAGCAAATGCTTGTATTCTTGCTATATCCATGTCTTTATTCAAGGCAGCAATAGTACAATCTCTAACCAAATATGGGTCCAATCTATCCACATATCAATGAACTCTATCCCCCATAGTAGCCACCATGTTAGGAGCATACCTGGACAAAGAATTAAATTAAAGACTGTACTCTCTCACGCTCATATTTCCTTGGCAAAGATTTAAAAACTGATCTGCACGGGTCTCCCAAATCTCTAATGGAAGATAATGATCAAGAAATATTGTTTTGAATTCTTCCTAACCAGCTAAAGGTGCACCTATACCCCTTGACTTTTTCCAAGCTTCATACCATAATATAGCCACCCCCTTTAATCGATATGCTGCTAACTCCACTGTCTCTTTACCAGATACATGCATAACATCTGAAGCCCTTTGAATCTGATCAATAAAGTCTTGTGGATCTTCATTAGGATATGAACCAGTAAATTGAGGAGGGTCCAATTTAAGGAAATCTTAGGTCCATAAACTGGCTGCCCTATCCACACCACTAGAACCCATAGTTAGACCAGTTTGTCCTTGACCTTGTCCAGCAACTATACGTGTTAATAATTGCATCGCATTCCTCAAATCTTGCTCAGTAGCATTAATAGGTGACTCTGTGGGTACTCCCCTCCTCCTTAGCTCTTTTGGAGATGGAAGAGTAGAAGAAGTCCATGATACAAACTCATCTTGGGCCTCACTTTGATCAGCATATCTAGGTGGTGATTTACTTGTCCCTTCTACGGCAGCCATATCTACTTGTTTACTCTTCTTACTCTTACTCCTTCTTGTAATCGACATCATTACTATATTGAAAAAAACATATTTAAGGTTAAATACAAGTCAACCTACATTATTGGCTCTATCACATGATCTAAGAAATGAAGAAAAGAAACAACTCCTAAATGCCTCATAGCCTCCTACTTAGAGATGTGGTGCACAATATACCTATTAGCAAGAATCTACATAGACACGACTTTGCAGACAACTCCCTAGGATAACCTGCTCTAATACCAATTTTTATCATGCCTCAAATTCCGTTGGGGCGGACAGGCACCCATTTTGGGAGAACTAACTCTTACCCATGTACTTTTCATGCATATAATTATGGCATTCAAAGCCTTTACTAGTATGGATAAGATACATTGATAAAACAAACCACGTAAGTAAGTCTAAACCTACATATACAAGACTTTACCATTGGGGCCACAACGTTAAAAGAACACAATACTACCACACTTTTTACATAGTCTGCAAAGCCTCTAAAAGACACCTGAACACTTAGTTAAGGTCGGGACAAACCCCCACCTTGCTTATGGGAGCTTTGATGGCCCAAATGGAGGCCTTGAGTCGAGAAATGAAGAGCAAAAATGATGCTATAAGGAGTGATATGGATTCAATAAGAGGTGACATAATTAGAATTAGAGTGAGGGTTGATAGACTGTCCACCAAAATCTCCACAATTCCAAACACCTCAAGCCCAAAGATCCTATTCTTCACAAAACCAGCCACTAAACCCAGATGAAGAGGTGAAACAAGGGAGAAGACTTGACAAACTCCCTTGTGATATGAGATTCTCAAAGGTGAAAGTGGGCTGCCATGATTTAAACCAAGGTAAAGAAGAATGTACTCAAGAACATAAAGGTAAAATAGCAAACTCATATACTTTTGTACATGTCGATGATGATTGTGTGGCTAGTAGCCCATTGAGCATGAGTGGTAGCTTATCTATTTGTGAGTCTATTGATTCTTTGCCTCTTGTTGATGATGCATTTGTTATGAGTGTGGATACCCTAGTTGATCATATTGATGACCGAATTGACTCTTCTTGTAAGATCAATTTAAGTCCACCTAGTGTTGAAGCCATTGTGTTGAATGATAATACATCATCTATTGATTCTTTGCCCCTTGATGATGATGCACATATTGTGAATATGGATATACTAGTTAATCCTATTGATGACCGAACTGACTCTTTTTGTAAGATCAATTTATGTCCACCTAGTGTTGAAGCTAATGTGTTGAATGATAGTACATCATGTTGTGGGAATTATGTTGATCAACTTATGTGTGAAATTTGTCCACCACTTGAGATGTATGTGATATGTTTAATGGATCTCAAGTGAGTGATGATGTTGAAAATATTGATCAAATAAATAGGAGTAACCATTTTAGCTTAACCTCTAGTGAATGTTCTACTCTTGGTTTTGCTCATAAGGATAATCATGTGCTTGAAATATCTTTGATGCTTGATAATGATCTTTTAGAGAATGGATTTGTATATTCTATATCCTCTTCATGGATAGATCCTTCTCTCTTTAAGGATAATATCTTGTTTGAAGATGATGAGCTCACTCCTAATGAACCTAATGGTGAGAATAAAGTTGAGGGTATAGCTTATCTTGAAAGCTATAGCCTATATGCCAACCCACTATGGTGTGATAACATTCCTCCTAAAGATGGAAATATCTTCTTGGAAGATGGGAGTACTCTTAAGGAAAGGGAATGTGAGGTCTTGGAAAGGAATTATCAATTGGGTGATGATAATTTTGACTTTCTTGAATTCTTAAGAAACCCAATAAGTGATTGTTCCTTAAAAATTAATTGTGGTTGTGATCCTTTGTATGACACCCCACCCATGTTTGATAATTATGAGGATGAATTACTTGCTTCTTGTGAAGACTTAAGTAATAATTTCTTTGACTTTGGTGGTGGTATATGTATACTTGAGTGTACTTCTATAGAAAGGGAAGGTGTCCATTGATTTGAAATTACTTCTTCTTCTACTACGTGTGATCTTATTGTTGAGAGTACTTATGGCGATGATGTTGAAACTAGTGGTGAGTACACATATGAAGATACCTTAGTAGAAGTTGACTTGAGTGATACCTTTATTTACTCTCTACTTTTTTTTGATGATATTGCCACTGTGGAGAGTATGTCGTGTAGTTTGAGTGAAGCCTATGGGAAATGGGAGTGTTGTCTAGACCCGTGTCTATGGCCACTCTTCCCGTTTGACCCTGGTGCCAAATATAGAATTGATGATGTTGATGTGCCCAATTTGTTGCTTGGTCTACATGACAAGCAAAGTATCGGTTTTGGCAAATTCCATAACCAAATCCTTTGTGCTTTCATTGAACTTTTAATATTTAATTTAATGGATTTGGTTATATTGTAAATATGTGCAACCTTGGCATATTGAGATGATTTGTTGTGCTAAACCTAACCCTCATGCCATGAGGAGTTTCTATTTGTTTGTCCTCTTTTTGGTTTTGCTAGGTTTGGATTCGAGGTCGAATCCTTTTCAAGAAGGAGAGGATGATACAAGTCAAATGGCCACCTTAGCTTTTGAAGACATCCTGCGAGGCCAACACAAGAAGAACCCAATTATGGTCACATTGAGGGTACGGGAGCACTCATTGAGGACTTATTTTAAGCCCACAATAGAACAATCCCGTGTATGGAAAGGTTGCTTGAAATCTTGCCTTGATGAGATGCCCGAGAGGTACAAGTGTTGAAGAATAATTGTAAAGACCAAAAAGACTCAAGGAAAGTCATATGTTGAAGTGTGAAGAAGACCACATCAAAACACTACATGATCACCCATTCATTAAGGGTGTAATGGTCTTTTTATGCTTTTTTCTTTACACTCCATAGGAGCCTCTTTTCATTAAGGGTATTTTGATTTTTAATGTAATAAGTATAAATAGACTCCTTAGGCTTATTTTTCATTAGAGTTTGATGAAATTGGATATTATTCTTAGATTGTAGCTTTAGTCTTGTAGTTTTAGCTCTCAAACCCGAAATTGGTTCCTTGAACACATTTGAAGTTAAGGTTTCACTCGTATTGGGAAATTTGGCAAGAAAGGTATGCTTGAGGAAAAGTGTTTCCTTTGGGTCACCTAAGAGAGTGATTTGATCTTACATTGGTGATGTGTGTTTGAAGGTTTGATACACGTTCTAGTGCTGTTCATTGGTGGAAGTGAGGGTCTCTCTATCTTCTATTTCATGCAACTCTTCATCTTCATCTCCTTATAGTGTGTTGTTTTCTCTTTGTGAACTTGCTTATTTTTGTTCCTTTAGTGTCCATATCGTGTTTGATAGTCCTTTAGGCTATCATGGTTACAGGTACGTTGTCCATCTTTTCACATGATGTATATGCATTAGTTGATCCGGGTTCTACATTATCATATGTCACTCCATTGGTTGCTGAAAAGTTCAAAAGAACACGAGAATTGCTAGTTAAGCCACTTGAAGTATCTGCGCTGATTGGTGAATCTGTTATAGCTAAGAGAGCGTATCAAAATTGTCTAATAACTATTTGCGGTCACGATACAATGGCTGAGCTATTGAGTTAGATATGGTAGATTTTGATGCTATAATGGGTATGACTGGTTGGCTTCTTGTTATGCCACAATAGATTGCCGAACTAAGAAGGTGTATTTCCATTTTCTAAAAGAGGCAATCCTTGAATGAAGGGGTAATATTGGTGCACCAAGAGTTAAATTTATTTCTTCTTTTAAGGCGAAAAAGATGATTTCCAAGGGTTACATATATGATCTAGTTAAAGTGAAGGACACAGATGTGGAGACACTAACTCTTCAAACTATTCCAGTGGTAAATGAATTTTCTAATGTATTTCCTGAAGATCTTCCAGGTTTGCCTTCAGAATGAGAAGTAGAGTTTGGTATTATATGATTCCAGGTACTCAACCAATTTCAATTCCTCCGTATAGAATGGCCCCGGTAGAATTACGGGAGTTGAAAGAGCAATTGAAAGATTTGCTAGAAAAAGGATTCATAAGGCCTAGTGTGTCCCCTTGGGGCGCACCAGTGTTATTTGTGCGTAAGAAAGATGGCTCATTAAGAATGTGTATTGACTATAGGCAACTGAACAAGGTGACTATTAAGAACAAATACCCCCTTCCGAGAATTGATGACTTATTTGATCAGTTCAATTAAAAGAATAAGTTGCAGAATTGAGGTAAGGTAACTTCTCCATTTTGTTCTCCTTGTATGTGAATTTGAAAGAGAATTATAGATGTGTTGTTATTGAGAACTCAAGAGATGATGAGTTCAATAATGGATTACTACAATAAAAGGGATTTGGGATTGTTTTGTGAACTGTTTTGTATGTATATATTCTAGGCTACCAGGCTGATTTTGGAGAAAGGTGAGACTAATTCAGATTTAAATATAGAAGAAAGGTGTGGTGGTACACCACCAAACTAATTATTGCATTTGTTACTATGCAATCTATTTTGCGTATTGTTTGGAATGTGTAATGAAGCTGAAGTGATTTCTGTGAATCTTATAAGAACATGTATGGTATGTGGGTGTAATTAGAGGAGAAAAAAGGTTAAGATAACACCCTTGATTGAGAGAGTAAAGGCTTACTACGTTAAATAGCCAAAATGTGACGGTTGGTTGCTAATATTAGTTTGCCATATATTTCATTGTAGATAAGTAATCTAAAAGGGTGGGAAGTCGAGTTGGGCTGGTATTGGAGTTGTACAACCAGGTATCTAAGGCATACTCTATATTGCACTCTTTGACTTGAAATTGGACATTTGGTCCATCAAGTAAGCTTCCGAGGTTATTCTATAACAAGTGATACATAATGGCAGCGTATTATATCCCATGAAGTGAATGACCTTGTTCCCACTCTCTAATGTGTTAAAACATCTCAATACATTCTTATTATTAAACCTGCACATCTATTTTAACTAGAAAATTTCAGAAGTTCTCCGTTTACTCAAATAAGACCCATGTGTATTTTCAGCTTCTAAACCCTTCATTTTGTGTGCCAACAGATCCCTACCTCATTGTTGTTGCATTAAGTGTTCATTTACAGGCCTCTTATTAGTAGATTATTGGTTCAAGGCACCATAATGTGATGACCACCAAAGTACAATCTCAAAGGCTAAATAAACTAAGTAACGCAAATCTGTAAAATGAGTGGCAGCTCGGGACATAAGCTTAGCATGGGCCGATCTCGATACCTTTATATGTGGGTGGCAGCTCAGGGTCATAAGCCTAGCATGGGCCGATCCCAATCTTTTATATGTAGGTGGCAGCTCTGGGGCATAAGCCTAGCATGGGCTGATCCTAATTTATCTATTTACCACTGATCCTATGGTTGTATTATGTTGGTTAGAACCTTTGGTTGTCATAGTTACATGCATGAGAAGTACAAGGTTATGAATTGGTTCTCTCGGGCCTTTACGGCAATGGGTGCCTGTCCGCCCCAATAGGAGTTGAGGCATGATACCCACTTTGAGGAATATGGTAGAGAGAGATATAAATGATATAGAGCCTTTGAGGATGGTTACATGAGGGGGGAGGAGATAAGAAGCGGTCGTGGAGATCAAAGGAGATATCAAGGGTATGGAGAAAGGGGAAACTGACACCAAGAGAGAGATGTAGGCATCAACACCATCAAGTTGAGCCTACCAATCTTTAAAGGTGAAAGTGACCCCGAGGTCTACTTAGCTTGGGCATCGGCTTGTGACAAAGTTTTCTAGGTTAAGATATCTCAGAAAAAAAAGAAAAATTATTATGCCATAGCTCATTTTGAGGGTTATGCTAATATTTGGTGGGAGTACGTCAAGCGGTTTGATAATGAATTAGTTTATCGGAAGCCACCACCTTGGTTTTGATTGAGGTACTTGATGAGACAACAGTACCTTCTCGAGAGTTATCACCATGAGTTGCTTGCTAGATTGTACAACTTGCGTCAAGGTAACAAAAGTGTGATGGCATATTATGATGAGTTTCAATAACTCATGTTGAAGCTTGATCATCGTGGGAAACAAATCAGTCATGACATCATTCGGTTCAAGTATGGGTTGAACAAAGAGATCTCCACTCATTTAACACTTCACAAGTTTGATACCGTTGAAGGTATTTTTCAAGCGGCTCTTGAGATTGAAAGGAAACTTAAAGAGAGGTCGTCGTTCAAGGCAAGGGGACAATCCACCTCAGGTTGCTTGATCAACATACGACTAACCCATACCACTCGTATCCCAGTGTACGAGTCGTAAGGTGCCTCTTGAGTGTAATGGTTCCCTTCTCCCCCTTCAATTTGCCAAGGCTTTAAAAGGCTCCAAACATTTGCCAATTCCGAAGCTTGAACCTTTGATAATACCTTGTACTCTTTTATGCTCTTCATGCTTGTGTCAGAGATGGCTCAATCCTCTTTGGGTTGGCCCAAAAACAAAGACCAAACTGTCACTACATAGCTGCCAAAGCCTAAAATAGTCCACAAAATTCCTCCAAAGCAAGAAATTCATAAGTATCCTAACCCAAAAGGATTCCAATGTTTCAAGTGCCAAGGTTGGGGACATAAAGCCAATGAATGTCCAAACCGACGCAACATATTCTATGGGAAGAGGTATTATATTACCTTGGTGAAGAGGTGGGTCTTGAAAAGGGGAAGGATGTGGCTGAGCCTCAAGATGGAGAGGAACCCGAGAATGGACCACATGATGATGATGATGATGTTGGTGAAGATGTTTATCCGTAAGAAGGGGAGTATGTGGTTTCAAACTTTATAGTTAGGCACGTCATGATTAGTAAGGCAATAGATGACCCAAGTCAAAGGGAAAATCTATTCCATACTAAATGTGTAAAGGGAGTGTGTGCACTTTGGTGATCGATAGTGGTAGTTGTGCAAATATTGTTAGTGTTGCTATGGTGAACTTTTTAAAGTTTCCAACTACACCGCACACTAACTATTCCTTACAAGTTGCAATGGTTGAATGAATGTGTGAATTAAAGGTCATAAGGCAATGTGTGATACGGTTTAAGGTGGGAAACTACCACGATGAAGTTCTTTGTGACGTGATACCAATGCAAGCGTGTCACTTGTTGTTAGGTTGACCTTGGCAATATGATAGGTCTAACAAACACGATGGAAGGTCCAATCGATATACACTTGAGAAGGATGGCCGAAAGGTCACACTTCATTCTCTTTTGCCTTCCCAAGTAAATGAGTGGCATCAAAAGATGAGAGAATTAAAGAAAAAGGGAAAAACTCTGAAAAAGAAGAAAAAAGAGGGGAACCCGTAGGTAGGGCAGTAGGGGTATCGAGGCTTCCTCAACATCAAAGGGGAAGGAAAACATGGTGATTTTGGTTAGAAAGAAGGAACTCTTCATGGATCATGATGAGGACATGCCTATGTTACTTTTGGCTCATTGTTTTAACACTAGCCCCACTAATTTTTCCATTTCTCCTTTGATTTATTGTGTGTTGAAGGATTATGAAGATGTATTTCCCAAAGAAATTCCGCAAGGATTGCCCCAACTTCGGGGAATTGAGCACCAAATTGATTTTTGTGCCAGGCTCACAATTGCCAAACAAAGCCCGCTTATAGAAGCAACCCTACGGACACCAAGGAATTGCAACGTCAAGTTGAGAAACTTCTCAACAAAGGGTATATCAAGGAGAGCATGAGTTCGTGTGCAGTTCAGGTGCTACTAGTGCCTAAGAAAGACAGAACGTGCCGTATGTGTGTGGACTGCCAAGCCATCAATAAGATTATGGTAAAATATCATCACCATATCCCTAGGTTAGATGATATGCTTGATGAATTGAATGGTTTGTGTTTATTTTCCAAGATTTATTTAAGGAGTGGCTATCACCAAATAAGAATGCAACCCAGTAAATGAATGGAAAACTACCTTCAAGACCAAGTTTGGTCTCTATGAATGGATGGTTATGCCATTCGGACTAACAAATGCTCCAAGTACTTTTATGAGGCTAATGAATCATGTGATGAAGCCATTTATTGGAAAGTTTGTTATTTCCTATTTTGAGGATGTCTTGGTTTATATCAAGTCTTTAGATGAGCATGTGATGCATTTACAATGTGTGTTTGATGTCCTTAGAAAGGAAAAACTGTACGCAAATCTGGAAAAATACCCCTTTAGTGTTAATGAGGTTGTTTTCTTGGGTTTTGTTGTTAGTTCAAGAGGGG
This sequence comes from Capsicum annuum, assembly GCF_002878395.1. Classification (NCBI taxonomy): domain Eukaryota; kingdom Viridiplantae; phylum Streptophyta; class Magnoliopsida; order Solanales; family Solanaceae; genus Capsicum; species Capsicum annuum. Next base: position 217,019 of record NW_025893454.1, read on the forward strand.
TCCAAGTGGATGAATCCAAGATAAACGCTATCAAAAATTAGCCAATCCCATAAACCATTGGAGAAGTAAGAATCTTCCATGGGTTGGATAGTTTTTATAGAAGGTTTGTCAAAGGATTTATAGCACCATAGCCGCCCCCTTGACCGAGGTCATTCGAAAAGATCAACCCTTCAAGTGGGGTGACGAGCAAGCTAAGGCTTTTGAAGCTTTGAAAGCTATGCTCATCTCCGCTCTTTTCTTACAATTGCCCAACTTTGATAAGACATTCGAAGTCGAGTGCGATGCGAGTAAAGTAGGCATAGGGGCTGTTTTGATGCAAGATTTAAAAACCATTGCTTACTTTAGCAAAAAGCTCAAAGGAGCAACTCTAAACTACTCCACGTATGATTTAGAGTTGTATGCCTTGATTAGAGCCTTGACCACTTGGCAACACTACTTATGGCCTAATTTCCTGATCCGAATGGACCATGAATCCTTAAAGCATCTTCGGGAACAAGACAAGCTTAACAAACGACATGCCAAATGGATTGAGTTTCTTTAGACCTTCCCTTATATTATCCAATACAAAAAGGGTAAGGACAATGTAGTAGCCGATGCTTTGTCTAGAAAACATGTTCTTGTGTCCACTTTGTCATCAAACTTGATGGGTTTTGAGAGCTTAAGAGGATCGTATCCCGAGGACCCTTACTTTGCTCCTATCTTTAGGGAATATAAAGAATTAGGTAGGGACAAGTGGAATTCGGCTAGGGGTTCAAATCCCTATACCAAGTTTGATGGTTACTTATTTAAAGATAGATGATTGTGTTTACCCTCTTGCTCTTGGAGAGAGTTGTTTGTCAGGGAAGCACATGATGGTGGTCTAATAGGTCGTTTTAGGGTTGAAAAGACCCTCATAATATTAGAGTAGCAATTCTATTGGCCAAGAATGCACAAAGATGTGGTTAGGATTTGAGGCCAATGTTTAGAATGCAAAGGAGCCAAATCTCAGCTCCTACCTCATGTGTTGTACACCCCGCTGCCCACCCCTCTACGTCCTTGGATTGATATATCTGTGGATTTCGTGTTGGGGCTGCCAAGGATTAGACGAGGCCAGGATAGTATCTTTGTTGTAGTCGATCAATTTTCTAAGATGCCGCACTTTATTCTTTGCTCTTAATGTAATGATACACCTAGCGTGGCCTCTTTATTTGTTGATAATGTTGTCAAATTGCATGGCGTTCTGAGGACCATTGCGAGTGATAAGGACTCTAAATTCCTAAGTCACTTTTGGAAGTCCATGTGGGGTAGGCTTGGTACCAAGTTATTGTTCTCTACGTCTTGCCACCCACAAACCGATGGCCAAACAGAAGTAGTAAATAGGACTTTGGGTGCTATGCTACGTTCCATGGTTAAGGGAAAAATGACTTCTTGGGAGGACACTTACCATTGATTGAATTTGCCTATAACCGTGTCATACACTCAAGTACGGGAATAACTCTCTTTGAGTGTGTATACGGCCTCAACCCCCTTACCCCTTTGGATTTAATGCCTTTGCCAAGTGATCTCATAATTAGCTTAGATGGAATCAAGTGGGAAGGTTCTATGAAAGAAGTTACATGAGAAGGTGCAGCTTCGACTTGAGAAGAAAAACTAAGAAATTGCAAGGAGGGCCAAACAAGGGGAGAAAGAAACTCATTCTTGAAGCGGGAGATTGGGTGTGGGTGCATCTTCAAAAGGATCGGTTTCCATCTCAAAGAAAGTCCAAATTGATGTCGAGGGGTGATGGTCCATTCCAAGTACTTCAGAAAATCAATGACAACGCCTACAAGATTGACCTTCCACCAGAATATCAAGTGCACAACACTTTCAACGTGTATGATCTTTCTCTCGTGGATACGGTTGAAGATGACCAAATGCCGAATTTGAGGCCAAATTCCTCTCAATATGGAGAGGATGATCGGGTGTAGCAAGCTGTCCAACAAGTTCACGACCATTCACATGTAGCCAAGCTCGGGAGTTACAAAAACTTTAAGCCTTGTTCATGCAAATGGCCGTTTGTGAGTTGGTGATTGATCCACATAATGGTCCAAATGTTTTTAAGTGTGAAGAGGGGCCTTGAACTGTAATAAACTTACACTCCAAGGCCACCCAATGGAAAGGGCAATCTGGTCATTTTCTCCTTCATTTATGGATTAATATAGATAGACAATATTAGGGTTATTTGGAAGCTAGCTCTTTCATAATATTTGGAGACATAAACACTTATAATATTGAGGAACTTCTCACTCTTCCATTGGAGAAGCCCAAAATCTGAAAACTCACAAGTAGAGTGATACTTGTGTTTATCTTGGCTAGAAACAAGGATCTTGAGGTCATAGAGTTCCTCTTGGTCCAAGTAAGAACTTGGTGTTAATATTCTTTAGTTTTAGGTTCCTCTCTTGTTGTTAGGGTTCTTAGACTCTTGACTATTAAATGTCAAGTTACTATCTTGAAGTCTAGTGAAGCCGTGTGGGGCTCTTTCGATTCACTAGCGCCTTGTTGACTTGCTGGTTCTTCTTGAAAACTTCATCATCTTGTTCTAAAAACGTGATTCTTAAAGCCTAGTGAAGCCGTTGGTCTATTTCAATTCACTAGCACTTGTTGTTCAACTTGTTGTTTTTGGTGTTAGTTTGTTCGTCTTGTTGTTCTTGTTGGATTCTTGCATCACTTGATATTGTATCGCAAGCATACCATTTTTATGTTAAGTAGTGAGCTAGTTTTAAGAGCAAGTTCATCATTATTCACAACAAAAGAGTTTATAAGGAAAGAAGTATGCACTTTCAAACCCAAAACCACTTCACTAGTGAAAGAAGAATGACCTAAAGAGATGAAGACTAGGAGAAATAAAATAACAAACAAATGCAATAAAGTAAGATAGATAGCTTGACATAAGAGATTACAAGAAATAGGAATCAAACCATGTATTAAATGATAGGACTCCTAACACCCGCAATAACAACACCAAACTCTTATGGTGACTGCTAAGAAAATCAACTCCGCCTTACAACCACCGTTTCTAAGCATAAATTAATAATGGCTTTTCCAAGCCCTACACTACTGATGTAAGAAAACCAAGGAACACACGAAATTGGCTTAAAATAGTTCAAACACACTCCAAAAATAGTCTACTAATTCAAAGAATCGAGGACCCTTTTGAAGACCACTCTCGGATTCAAAAATGAAATACAAAAAGGACAATATAACTAGGTGTTTGACACCTTTTGCAGCCAACAACAATTTAAGTTAACAACACAAGATGAAACAACAATGAGAACAACAACAACAACAACAAAAATGGTTTCACAATACAAGATACAAAACGGATACAAGATTACAAAAGAAAAAGAATAGATAGTAGACCACATGAAGGTATAATGTTAAGAAACCAATAATGGTAACTCTTGGACCCTTAACACTACACACAACAATTAACCTATCTCTTACAAAGACACAAGATTGTAATCCACCTCCCAAGCATCAATGTTTCCAAGTAAATGCAAACACAAGTGATTCTACACTTGTCTAAGCCCTAATTTCGGTTTTGGGTGCCTCAAGGAAAGAGGACTTGTGTTTCTTTGTCTTGTAAGACTTACAACTTCATTCATAAACTAAAATAAAAACCCTACAATGTTCCTTTTATAGCTATAACAAAATATAAGTTAAAATGACCAAAAGGCCCTTCAAAGAGTGGACACCCATCTAGTGTAATTTATGGGCTGATTTGGGTGCATTTTGGGCCTCTTTTATAATTCAATTGCATGTACCAAGGCTCGGGCCCAACACAAACATTCCTAAGTCCACATCCATGATTATTCCTGTACCATCCTCTCCATCTTGAGAGGAATTTGTCCACAAATTCACTAATTCACCTCATTCAATTGGTCACTTCAAAGGAAACCTACTCAAAAATAGTCTGTAAAACATGAAGAGCCCGATAACTCAATAATAACAAGGGACATATCAAAAAATGAGCTAAAAACAGCCCACAAGAAATGCACAAAAACAGTCCACAAGCTAGCCAAAGCCGAGAGCATAATGACAATAAGTCTCGAATCCAATATTTTTATTTTGACCCTCCGCTTCCTCTCCCTCTTTAGATTGGCCTTCAATCTTATCCGACTCAAGTCTCCTTCTATCATATAAGCATCATCGTAAACTCCATATCCTTCATGTCTCTCTCTACCATGTTCCTCTTCTTAGATGTGTCGGTTTTTGGAAAGGAAATTTTTGGTTGAGAGGCTCGATTTGGTAACGTGGAGCTTTGATTGTGGAGCTTGGATGGGAGGAAATTAGCTTCCAAGTCCTCCTTGTTGGACTTAATCAACTTGTGGGGAAAGTGGTCTATCTTGTTCTCTATTTTGAGGGCTATTTGGAGCTTGGCTTGTGGTATTATGTGGTTTTCTTAGAGGATTGGTCATTGGAAGTAAAGTTTTGGGAGTAAAAGTACGAGAGTTCCTTCGACTCTCCATTTAATCCAACCTCTCACGCATATTTACCACATCCGAGTCAATTTTTTTAAGACCCGCATTTGCCCTAGCAAGGTCTTAGGACAAAGCATCAAGGAGGGCTAAAATGGTTTTCATTATGGCCAAGAAGTTACCTACAAAACAACAAATAAGTTAGTTGTACAAGAATGGTCCTCACACTCCCTCTCTGTTGTTTTGGCTCTCAGATTTTTTTCTCACTTTGATCTCACAAGTGTCGTAACCTTTTTTGTACTCTGTGAGGCAGTAAGAGGTGGACCAAGTATTATTACAATGACTCAAAAGGATAAGACACACAAAGAAACGTATACACGAAGGAGGGTTTCAAAACTAACTTACAATCTAAAACTAGCTTGTAAGTTTGTAATGGAATCAACAAACGAAACTAAAGAAACAATACAATGAAACTAGAAGATCAAATTTTGAGCTTAAAATTTTTGTGTGAACAGTAACTTGGGTGACATAGCAGCATACCATTGGTCACGGCGCCACAATTAGTCACTAGTTAAAGTTTACAAACTTCAGTTACTATGTAATGGAAACAATTGGTTTTGGAGGGAAAGTATATGTCTTAAATCTCCTTTAAGTCTAATCTTCAAAAGGCAAGACTTGACTTTGTACAATTCCCACAAAAAAAGGTCCCTTAAAATAAGAAAAGTGGTTGAAAAGTAGATGTTAAGTCAAGAAAGTGATGGCTCAAGTTTTCTCACAAACAACTTTACAACTTGTAGGTTCACCTTTTTGAATCTATGTTACACTTTGGTTGTCTTAAGTTGTAAGGTGAGATGAAGAACAAGATGAACACCACAACAAACTTCAAGAACACATCAACAACACAACAACAATTTCCACCCCATAGCAAACATTAACACACATCATGGCTAATTTTAATGTAAACACACGGCCAAGGTTCTTTTTGGTGTTGTATTTTGGTTTTAGCAAGGGTGAAGGTCGTGATGAATGTCAAGAACTCAACAACAACTTTATCAAGAGCAAAAAAAACACCACCAACATCCAACCAATACTATAACAACAAGTCCACACATCCAAGAACACCAACTTCAACACACGACCATGGTCTTGTTCACAACAACAACATCAATTTTTTTAAAGCTCAAATCTAGATCGACTCAAAGTGTTGATGGACAAGAATACTAACACTTGAAACAACAACACAAGCAAAATAAATCCTAGACCTAGACACGCAACATTCGGCCAAGATACAACAACAACAAGTTCAACTTCTCGGCCAAGATTTCAAGCTCAAGAAGACGTCTTCTTTTTTTTTATTAATTTTCTTAGCAAGAAAGCCCAAGATTGGTATTGTAAGAACAAAACCAAAGATGGATTTGATGCCAAATGATACAATAAAACCAAGGAACACATTGAATTGGCTCAAAACAGTCCAAACATACTCCACCAATTCAAAGAATCGAGGACCCTTTTGAAGACCACTCTCGGATTCAAGAATGAAATACAAAAAGGACAATATAACTAGGTGTTTGACACCTTTTGCTGCCAACAACAAACTAAGTTAACAACACAAGATGAAACAACAATGAGAAGAAAAATAACAACAACAAAAACGGCTTCACAATACAAGATACAAAATAGATACAAGATTACAAAAGAAAAAGAATAGATAGATAGACCACATGAAGGTATAATTTTAAGAACCCAAGAATGGTAACTCTTGGACCCTTAACACTACACACAAAAATAAACCTATCTCTTACAAATACACAAGATCGGAATCCACCTCCCAAGCATCAATGTTTCCAAGAAAATGCAAACACAAGTGATTCTACACTTGTCTAAGCCCTAATTTTGGTTTTGGGTGCCTCAAGGAAAGAGGACTTGTGTTTCTTTGTCTTGTAAGACTTACAACTTCATTCATAAACTAAACTAAAAACCCTACAATGTTCCTTTTATAACTATAACAAAATATAAGTTAAAATGACCAAAAGGCCCTTGAAAGAGTGGGCACCCATCTAGTGTAATTTATGGGCTGATTTGGGTGCATTTTGGGCCTCTTTTATAATTCAATTGCATGTACCAAGGCTCGGGTCCAACATGCACTCTCCTAAGTCCATATCCGTGATTATTCCCGATTCAGCTATTTGGCTTTTCCAAGCCCTAAACTACACACTCAAAGAGAGAAGAAGAAGTCTTTCAAATATCAATAATCAACTAAAGAGCAAATGACCTAACAAAAGACTATTTATAGGCTAGCTTATTACATAGTAAAATGGCCAAAATAACCGTAATGAAAGGGGTTGATAGAAGAATGACCTAAAGAGATGAAGATTAAGAGAAATAAAAGAACAAATAAATGCAATAAAGTAAGATACATAGCTTGACATACGAGATTACAAAAAATAGGAACCAAACCGTATATTAAACGATAAGACCCTTGAGACCCGCAATTACAACACCAAACTCTTACGGTGACCACTAAGGGAATCAACTCCGCCTTACAACCACCGTTTCTAAGCAAAGATCAATAATGGCTTTTCCAAGCCCTACTCTACATGGCTTTTCAAAGCCCTACACTACACTCTCAAAGAGAGAAGAAGAAGTCTTTCAAATATCAATAATCAACTAATGAGAAAATAAGCCTAAAGAGTTTATTTATTTACATAAAATACCAAAATACCCTTAATGAAAAAAGGCTCCTATGGAGTGTAAAGAAATGGCACAAAAAGGACTAAAGCACCCTTAATGAGTGTTTACACTCCAAGGCCGCCCCACTAATGCTTCGTGGGTCCCTTTTTCTTCAAGCTTCAAAATGTGAAACCTCTTGGAACCCTTTGGTAGGCATCAATACAAGTCCCAAGCAATCTTCCGAACATGGTTTTGCTTTAATGTAATTTCAAAATGAGTCCTCTCTGAATGTCCTTGTACCCTCAATATGATAAATCTTGAATCTTCATGTATGGGCCTCGAATGATGTCATCAAAAGCTATGATGGCCCTTTGGCTCGTATCATTCTCCCCTTCTTGAAAAGGATTCGAACTCGAATCCATACCTTGTTAAACCAAAGAAAGAACAAACAAGCACAACATCCTCATGGCATGAGGGTTAGGGTTAGTACAACAAATAACATCATCATGCCAAAAGGGGTACACACTTGAAATATAACCATGAATCCTTTATTTTAGTCATGAAAGGCTTAGTGAAAATGTCCCAAAGGATATGGCTATGACAAGTATCAAGAGATAAAGAAACTACAAAGGTCTTAATGGTATCACTAAAGCCAAAAGGTAAGACTACCTTTATCTTAGAAACCACTAGACACAATTTTTTTATTACCTCTTCAAGTGTCCTCATTAAAAGTGGTGCCACTATTGGTCTTATTATCCACCAAACCCACATAGCATTGTCACTAAAATAAGTAGACCAACCAACAAGTTTCCTACCTCTACATAATACAAATCCAAAACTAGTATGGATGTCATCATAGGCAAAGAGATAGTATAGGAAGAAATCAAGTGTAAAGGCATCATCTAAGGCGTTGTCATCTATAAGAATGCAATTTGGCCCATAAGATATAACAAATAAAGAACACAAGGATGGATTTAAGACACTAAAGCACATATGACCTCTTCTTTTCAAGTAAAGTGTCAACTTGGCATCCACAAGTTGGGAATCATGCAACTTAAGAACAAGTGTGTCAAGCAAGGATGCACATTTAGTAACATTAACCCAAGAAAAAAATGACACCTTTGCCCTTGAGTTTTCAAGAATGTCACTTTGCTTGTCATGTAGACCAAGCAATAATTTGGGTGTGCCAACATCATAATATCTATATTTGGCACCCGGGTTAAATGGAAAGAGTGGCCATAGACATGGATCTAGACAACACACTTTTTCCCCACAAGCTTCACTCAATCTAAAAGATACACTTTCTACAGTAGCATAAACATCATCAAAAGCAAATAGAGAGTAAGAAAGGTATGACTCAAGTCAACTTCAACTAAGGTATCCTCATGTATGTACTCACTACTAGTTTCAAAATCATCACCATGAGTACTCTCAATAATAAGGTCACACAAAATAGAAGAAGTAATTTCCAAGCAATGGACACTTTCTTTTTTCATGGAAGAACCCTCAAGTAGATACACACCACAAGCAGAATCAAATGGATTATTTCATCAAACATGGGTGGGGAATCATACAAAGGATCACAACCATAATCAATTTTCAAGGAATAATCACCTATTGGGTTTCTCAAATATTCAAGCAAATCAAAGCTATCATTACCCAATTGATCATTCCTTTCCAAGACTACACATTCCTTACCATTAAGAGTACTCTCATCTTTCAAGAAGAGATTTCCATCTTTAGGAGGTATGTTGTCACACCATAGTGGGTTAGTAATAGGCTATAGCCTTTAAGACAAGCTATACCTTTAACATCATTCTCACCACTAGGTTGGTTCATTAGGAGTGATTGGACCATTTTTTAACAAGATTTTATACCTAAAAAGAGGAAGATCTAACCTCAGGCAAGATTTAGAACATGCAAGTTCACTCTCTAAAGGAAAATTATCAAGTTCCAAAGAAATTTCAAACACATGATCCTTATGAGCAAAACTGCTAGTAGAACATTCACTAGAGGTCATGCTAAAGGGATCACTACTATTTATTTGATCAACATTTTCAACATCATCACTCACTTGAGATCCATTAAACACATCACACACATCCTCAAGTGCTGGACAAATTTCGCACATAAGTTGATCAACACAACTCCCACAAGATGATGTACTCTCATTCAACACATTGGCTTCAACACTAGGTGGACATAAATTGATCTTATAAGAAGAGTCAATTCGGTCATCAATAGGATCAAATAGTGTATCCATATTCACAACATGTACATCATCATCGAGGGGCAAAGAATCAATAAATGATGTATTATCATTCAACACAATGGCTTTAACACTAGGTGGACTTAAATTGATCTTACAAGAAGAGTCAATTCGGTCATCAATAGGATCAACTAGTGTATCCACACTCACAACAAGTACATCATCAACAAGAGGCAAAGAATCAATAGAATCACAAATAGGTAAGCTACTACTCACACTTAATGGGCTACTAGCCACACAATTATCATTCACATGCACAAAAGTATAAGAGTTAGCTATTTGACCTTGAAGTTCTTGAGTAAATTCTTCTTTGTCATGGTGTCAAGGTTTCCCACATGCTTCGGCAGCAACTTCTCCTTGGCCTTGTGCTCCTCCACTTGCCATATTAGTACCTACACAAATGTCCTTAGAAATAAAAGAACAAACATAGTTAGCATAGTTTGGTGACAACCCCCTCACTTCACTCCACACAACCTCTCCTTTTTCCACTCTTCGATTTCCACCTTGCACACCCTTACTCCTCTCAATCTCTTATCTCTCATAATTATTTAGGATGGAGTAAGTGATCACATCTCCTCGTGGTTTTGGAAGAATTGAGGTAAAGAGATAATTTCCCCAACGGTCCACTACAACCTTAGGACAATTTAGCACATTTGGAACTCTATGTTGTGCAAATCAATTGGCACCCAAGCATACATGACCTGCTGTCAAGGGAAAGATATCGCACCATACCTTCTCATAGTATTCAAATTGGGTGAAGACAATCCTCACTCTCTTGATAACCTTATACCCGTCCAAGTAAAATGAAATAAGTAAAAGTTCTCGAAATAACCCCAAATAGTCAACCATGGGTGGCATAATGTAGTTCTTATGGCACCAATCATTTAGCACGAGGAGGCATCCCGGTACCCCATAATTGCTTACCTTTCCAGAGTGAACACTTCTTCTAGGATCAATATTGTAGAGTTTAGGACAACCCATGGGCACATGTGTACCCCTTAGCCTTGGAGATGTATTCTCTCTTCTTCTCATGGGACAAACTACACTATATCTAGTATACCCATTCACACCACTTCGACCTTGATAAAATGTACTACAAGGTGAAGAATATGAATTTTCGTGCTCCACATGTGCACTCTCACAAAGGCTCTCATACGCTTTGTGAAGGAAAGGGTTATTACACAAATTCTAGGTTTGAAGTGGGAATTTTAAGACTTCTCACATGCCCCAACTTCATCATAAGAACCATCACAAGGCCCTACATCATCTCCATATTCACCATAAGCACTAGAAACTTCATTCACCTTATTTTCTCCCTCAAAATCATAACTCTCAATTCTTCCTATGTCTTGATCATGGCTATATTCATAGCCCCCATAATCTCAAACATCATCGTAGCCATAAATCCCTTACTACAATCATAGTCTCCCATGTTGTAGTCTGATACGACTACGGTCACGTAGATGGACTCTTGTGGGTGTGTATTGAAGTGGTCCAAGTGTGTGTGCAAGAGAAGCATAATTAGGGCCTAAATACACACCAAAAACAGCCCGCTACAAACATAAAGGGGCAGCCCACTCTTGAAGGGCCATTTTGGACATTTTACATTCTATCTTTTAATACACTATAATAGAACCTCTTAGGGTTTTAGTCTTAGTTTTTTGATGAATGTGAATATTGTATAACATGGAAATACAAAGTCCTCTTTCCTTGAGGCAAATCAGAAACTTGGAACTAGGTAACAACAAGAGGGTGGAGTCACTTTTGTTGTTTGTTTGCTTGGAAACTTAGGTCTTGAGGTTCATGAGCTCCTCTTGGTCCAAGTAAGAACTTGATGTTGCTATTCATTTGTCTTAGGGTCCATTCTCATTGTTAGGGTTCTTAGATTTGTGAATATTGTATGTCAAGTTACTATCATTTTTGTATCTTGTTATTGTGGAATCCGAATCTAGTTGTTTTTGTTGTCATATTGTTCCTCACATTTTTGTTGTATTTTGTGGCTTTTTTGGGTGTCAAATACACCTTTTTTTCTTACATTCTCTTTATATTTGTCAAATCTGAGTGAGGTCTCCATTTGGTCCATGATTTGTTGTGATTTGTGGACTGTTTTGGAGGGTTTATTGGACTGTTTTGTGGCTGTTTTGTGTTCCTCTTGTTTGTCCCATATCATATTCATAATAGTCCGAGGCTACCAAGATATGAACCCTTATATCATCTTGTACCTACAAAATGAACAAACAAGATTAGTAGTAAAAGCTCCTCACCAACACTCATATATACTCTTACCTTTGTGATCCTCACAATTGGAGCAGCGAATATTGAAAGTTGCTTATACTCCGGTAGTCAATAAGGCGTATCACTACTTAGTGGCCGGAATAGATTCTTATTTGATCGACTCAAGACACAATAGAAAATCTACTTATGAACTTGAAACAAAGAAGTTCAACGAGTCAAAACGAGAAAAGCACACAAAGAACGAAAACACGAAGAAAACGGATTCAAACAACTAATTCACAACTAAGTAGGTGATTACTAGTTGTTAATTAGTTCTAGAATCAAGAAATGAAACTAAAGAAACAAGGAAATGAAACTTAGAATATAAAATTTGAGCTTAAGCTTTTTGGGTGAAGTGATGATGTGGCAGCCCTTGGTGATGATGTGACAGCCTTTGGTTGGTTGATGTTTTGAAAAAATTTTCTTGTATTCAACTTGTATTCAATCAATCTTCAACTTAGGAGGAAGGTAGGATCAGTTTTGATGAAGAAAACACAAAGAATGGACCTTTTTTTCTAGCTCAAAAGAGTTTGAATTTGTGATGGTCCCCCCTTGTACTTTCCCTTATACTTGCCCTTGTCCTCTTCTTTGAACTCAGAATTTGATTTTTCTTGAAGATCCAAGCTCACGTTGACAATCCAACCACAAATATCATGATTTCATCTCCAAAAACATCAACAACAACCTTCCATAATGAGATCTCACCTTCAAATTTCTTCAAACTCAAGATTAACAATGGTGGATGGCTCAAATCACCTTCAACTTAGCTCAAATTCAAACCCTAGACTCCTATAGTGTTAGAGAACACAAATCTAACACTAAAAAGACAAAAAAAAAAATCAAAAACTCAAAATTTGACCTAGGTTCAAAAGTGGGTTTAGTATTTTTTTGGGGGGGATTTTTGATTTGACACTTTTTTTGTTGGTATTTTCAATTTCTAGACTCTAATAGTGTTAGGGAACAAGGATCTAACACTAGAAACTCATAAAACAAACAAAAATCAAGTCTCAAAAATTGAAAAACCCTAAAAACATGAACAGTAACTTTTTTTCTTTTTTTTCTTTCTTCTTTTTCACTTTTTTTAATTTTCAAGATAACAATCCGAAGATTGATTTTGTTGGAACAAAATCAAACCTTTCTCATGATAACCAAATGATAGAAGAATGACCTAAAGAGATGAAGGCTAAGAGAAACAAGAGAACAAACAAATGCAATAAAGTAAGATAGATAGCTTGACATATGAGATTACGAAAAATAGGAACCAAACCGTGTATCAAATGATAAGACCCTTAAGACCCGTAATTAGAACATCAAACTCTTACGGTAACCACTAAGGGAATCAACTCTGCCTTACAACCTTCGTTTCTAAGCAAAGATCAATAATGGCTTTTCCAAGCCCTACTCTACTTAACTTTTCAAAGCCCAACACTACACTCTCAAAGAGAGAAGAAGAAGTCTTTCAAATATCAATAATCAACTAATGAGAAAATAAGCCTAAAGAGTCTATTTATAGCTTATTACATAAAATACCAAAATACCCTTAGTGAAAAAGGGCTCCTATGGAGTGTAAAGAAATGGCACAAAAAAGACTAAAACACCCTTAATGAGTGTTTACACTCCAAGGTCACCCCACTAATGCTTCGTGGGTCCCTTCTTCAAGCTTCAAAATGTGAAACCTCTTGGAACCCTTTGGTAGGCATCAACACAAGTTCCAAGCAATCTTCCAAACATGGTTTTGCTCTATTGTAATTTCAAAATGAGTCCTCCATGCATGTCCTTGTACCCTCAATATGACCAAAGCTTGAATCTTCATGTATGGGCCTCGAATGATGTTATCAAAAGCTATGATGGCCCTTTGGCTCGTATCAGGGGTGGTCATGGAGTGTCTTTCCAACAAGTTTAATCCCCAAAATCCCTTAATGAGGGCTGCTTCTTCAATGCTTCAAAACTAAGGGGTCATACTTCAACACTTGTGGACTCGGGTTGGCATCAAAGGTAATCCCCCATTCAGTCTTCCACACACAGGTTTGCTTTATGTCATGCTCAGAACGGGTCCTCCATGCATGTTCTTGTGTCCTCGAGGTGACCAAGTCTTGAGTCTTTATGCACTGGCCTTCATTGATGCTTTCAAAAGCGTAGATGGCCATTTGGATCGTATTAACTTGACACTAAATCACAATATTTTAAGTTCAAGAAAGTGTTGAGAGTAGCAAAGTCACCTCAGTTAAGGCTAGGATAGCCCACTTTTTTGGAGCTCTCGGTCAAGGGTTTCTCTAGTTCATTCCTTATGCTTTCATGTGGAACTTATTTTGGATCATTCTTGGTTATCATTTCATCTTGTACCTTTACATGAGAAGAATCAAAGCTAGGCAAAATGCTAGCTTTTGGGTTAGGAAGTAACAAGGCACACTTGTTAACAAGTCCCACAATCAAATTTGTTTTCCCTTTCCAAGGTCATGATACGAGGCCTCCCCTCCCTTTTCCTTCTTTATTTTCTCATCTAACTTCTTAGTTTTCTCTTGGATGTCATTCACTAGAAGAGTGAACTTCAGCCATTATGCACAAAGGTGTACCTATTAGACCTTCCATCATGTATAGTGTGCCTATCAAATTGCTAAGGCCTTCCCAACAATATGTGACATGCTTGTATAAGGATTACATCACATAAAACTTTATCATGATACTTCCTTATCTTGAATATTTATACATTGTCGTTTGACCTTCAATTCACCACACTTGTTTAACCATTAAAGCTTGTATGGATTTGGGTGAGAGATAGTGGATAGTTTCAAGTGATGAACTAAGGTGACACTAGCAATATTCACACAACTCCCACTATCTATGATTATTGAACTCACACTTCCTTTAATAAGGCATTTGGTATGAAAGAGGTTCTCTCTTTGATCATCCAAGACCTTACTAAACTAAGTTCTCCTAACCATATAACTAGGCACATCACATTCTCCTTCATAAGGTATCTTTCTCACTTCCATCTCCTTGAGTTTTGGGTTCTATACACTCTCTATCTTAAGAGTTGTTATCATTCCCCTTGGTTTCTAACTCCACTTCTTTACCAAGTTAATATAATTTCTCCTCCTTAGGATCACCTTACGTTGAGTAGGACACTCACTTGCCCTATGCCCCCACCCTTGACTCTTGAAATATTGTAGACTCTTAGAATGAGAATTAAAAGTTGATTTACCTTCAAGCTTTGGAGAATGGTGTTGGGAAGCCTAGGTCATGACTTGAGAAGGAGCCATGGATGCTAAAACCATGCCCTTTTCTTTGGACAATCTGAGGAGATGTAGGGGGCCTTTGGCTTGTACCTTTCTTTATTCTCTTTCTCAATTTCTATAGCCTCTTGGAAGATTTCAACTAAGGTTTCAAACTTGTGAAGAGTCTAACAGAAAGATATGTCTTTATTCAACCCAACCTTAAGGCGAATGATATCATGTTGCACTTGTTCACCTCTATGGTCAAGCTTCAAAATAAGTTATTGGAATTCATCATAATAGGCCATGACACTCTTGCTTCCTTTCTTGAGATTGTAAAGCATGGCAAGGAGCTCATATCTATAGTGCTCCGGCACATATCTTTCTCTCATAAGTCTCTTCAACATCTCCCAAGGAGGTGGTTGGCCACCATCAACACATCATCAAATCTTTTGGTGTAATCCCACCAAGTGTTTGCATATCCTTTAAAATGAGCAATAGCATAACAACTTTTCTTTTCTTCGGAAAGGTCATTCACTTGAAAAATCTTTTCACAAGTGGATTCCCAAGCTAAGTACACTTCTGGATCACTTTCACCTTTGAAAATTAGAATGCCAACCTTGATTGAATTAATATGCACCTCTCGGTTTCCTTGTCTTCCTTCTTTCCCCTAGTTTCTCCCATAATGCCTCTCTGATCATGTCTTGCCCTCATTTCTTCTTCAAACCAATAGTCATCATTAGAAACATCATAACCTTCTTTCTCTCCTCTACCATAATCTTCAATTTGGAATGGGTAGTTTTGGTTTTGGGGTCTTTGTGGAGGGTTATGAGGCCTTTAGTTATTTAGAGCTTGGACTTGTGGTCTTGGATGTGGTGGTGGGTAAGGTCTTTGGTTCATGGGATTTTGTGTTTGATAGTTAGCATTTTGTGGAGGTGTTTGGTTATGTGGGGTAATTGGTCTTCGGTCCAAGGTATTTGGCACTTGTAGATTCGTATTTGGTGGTGGAGTTTGAATTCCAAGTCCCTCTTGTTGCACTTAGTCCATTTGGTGATGCAGTGGCCATTGTAGGGTCCGATTAGGAGAGGTTTGGGAGTGGGTTAGTGGCTATTTTTGTGGATCTCTTGGAGGGTGAAGCATTTGATGTAGGGTCTCGGGGGTAATAGTCATGGATGAGTTGTTAGCTTGAACACTAGAAGACACATGGTAGGGATTAGGAGTAGAAGGTCGTGAGTTCCTCCTACTTTTAACACAATCAATCCTTCTACTAAGAGTGGACATTTCACTCCTCATAGCATCCAAGTTACTCTTCAATGCATCATTATTATCCTTCATTATTCGGGAAAAGGCCTCAAACTGAGCTATAAAGACTCCCATAGCATCATTTCCCAAAGATTGGGAAGTTGTGCCTACGGATTCCATGACAATAGTACCTAACAAAGTAAAAAAATAGCAAGATAACACCTACAAAACGAACAAACAAATTAGTTCAAAAAGCCTCACCACACTCTCACTCAACCTTACCTCACACTTGGCTTCACAAGTGTTGGATAATTGGCAATACTTTGCAAGTTACTTGAGTGGTGAGAAGCTTTGGTCTGGAATCAATCTTTGTTTGAAATGACTCAAATAAAGTGTTGTACGAACTTGAACCAACATAAACACTACGACTTTAAAATGAAAAAAGCACACAAAAATCAAAGACACGAAACAAACGGACCCAAGACTAGTTTGCTAATTAGTGATAGAGTTTAACACACAAGGAACTAGAATAAAAAAGGAGAAACTAAGAAATATAGTTTAGAGCTTAATTAGGTTGATCAACTAGTGATGACATGGCACAATGTGGTTGGTTGTCGATTTGCAAAAGTTTTTTCACGTTCCAATTTTGAGTTTCGGCCAAAGATCCACATAGGAGAGTATTTTGGACGAAATCCGGGGGGAAAATGGTGGGTTGGAGCCTTTTTTTCAAGTTCAAATGGATTTGAATTCAATGGTCCCCTCCCTCCCCCCCCCCCTTGTACTTTTAATTATACTTTGTTATCTCCTTGTCACCTCTTCTTTTTGGAAGACTCGAATATTCTTGGAATATGCTTTTGGACAAATAACTTTTTCACTCTCCCTCATTTTTTTTATGGATCTAACACTCTTTTTGAATATTCTTCTTCAATAAGACATGAAGATGATGAAGAACAATATGAATATTTATGGGTGGCAGCCCAGGGGCGTAAACCTAGCATGGGCCTATCCCGATTTGTCTATTTACCCTTGATCAGCTGGTCATTTATATTACATGACTTACAAAGATTATGAAGTAAGAAAGGTAAAATGAAGAAAGGAATGTAACGTACCTGATCTTACAAATATATAAAGGTGGTCTACTAGCACTATTTATTCACTAGTATTTGATTTCTATTGAGCTTTTGTATCATCTGTTGTTACCTTCAGCCTTACATATTTAGTAAATATTTTCATACTGGCGTCCCTCACAGAGGACCTGTATTTCATGCTGCAGGCACAAGTGCTTCAGCTAATACACCTTGCTAGTAGAAGCACGGGCTATTCAGTGACTATTGGTGAGCTCCAGGTTGATTCAGGGCTTTCCAAATTTGTTCCATATATTTTGGTATTGTGCAGTAGTCAAGAGTAGGGCGGGAGTTAGTCCCGACCTGATATGGGTCAAAGAGGCATCTTAGCACTTGAGGACATGAGGACGTGAGGGAAAACCCAAGCTTGTGGGGTTGCCTAACCAAGGAACAAGCTTTGAATTATAGAGAACAAGTCCCAACACTCCAAAGCTGACCAAGAAGCCAAGCCCCTTTGTTTGGGCTCATTAAGGGCCTTTTGGTCATTTATGTAATAAGTTTTTCCCTAGACTATATAAATAGAACAATTAGGTCATTTTTTCATTTAGACTTTGATGATATGTTTTGAGAGAACCATAGAGTGTCTTGCAAAGTGGAATCCTTGTGTTGGTAGCTTGCTTAGAAACGTTGGTTGCTTGGGGATTCCGGTTCCCTTGAGGTCACGTCAGAGATAGGTTTATGTTGTGTGTGGTAGTAAAGGTCCAAGAGTGGAATAAACTCTTGGGTTGTTAATATTACATCTCCATTTATCTGTCTTTGTATCTTTACTTGGTTCTAATGATTGGTGTTCTTGTTCTAGTATTGTAACTCGTGACTTGTTGTCATTGTTATATCCTTGTTATTGTTCATCTGGTCTTCATATTGTTGTTGTTAATCTTACTTTGGGTTGGCTGTTTCGGTGTTAAAACACCCCCTTTATCTCGTCATTGTTGTTGTTATTATTGCATCCAAGTGTGGTCTCTAAATGGTCCTTGAATCTTTGGAATTGTGGACTGTTTTGAGTGTGTTTTCTTGAGTGTGTTTTCTTATCTTCTTGATAATTCCGGTATCATTTGGTATCAAAGCCATCTTTGGTTTTGTTCCTACAACACCAATCTTGTGCTCCCTTGGTTGAAAATTAAAAAAAAGAAAAAAAAACTTCGATGATATTTTGAGAGCTCTTGAGAGAGAGTCTTGCAAGGTGGATTCCTTGTCAACAAGTGTGGATATCACTTGTGTTGGTGTTAGTTTTAAAATGTTGGTTGCTTGGGAATCCTATTCCCTTGAGGTCACCGTAGAGCTTGGTGTTACTTGTATGAATTCTTGGGTCTTTGTGTTTAATATACACTTAGGTTCATAGTATTTATACATTTGTATGTCAAGTTAACTATCTATCTATCTATTTCATTTTTGTTGTTGTTCATTCTCGAGTTTGGTGTCCCAAAATCGAGACTTTGTGTTCTTCTTATTCTTGTGCTTGTATTATTAATCTAGTTTGTTGAACACCTTAATATCTTCTTGTTATTGTGTTTTCGTTGTTGTTGTAGTGAATCCGAGAGTGGTCACCAAAGAGGTCCTCGGTTCTTCCAACTTGTGGACTATTTTAGTGTTTGTTTTGTGTCTCCTTTGTCGACCTTGTATCATTTGGTATCAGAGCCATCTTTGGTTTTGTTCCTAAAGCACCAATCTTGGGCTCCTTGGTTGAAAATTAAAAAAAAAGGGGTTGGAAACTGAAATTTCCAAAAAATTGCAAAACTTTCCATTTGGTATCAAAGCCATTTGATTAGAACAAAATTGTCCATTTGGTGTTCTTGGCCAAAAATTGTGCTATTGTTGTGTATTAGCCAAGAATTTTTGTTTGTTTACTTGTTTGTAAGTGTTGGCTTTCTTGTTCACTAACACTTTGAGTCTAAAATCTAAACTTGAGCTTGAACTTGTTGGAGTTGTTGTTATGAACTTGAAGAGTGGCCAATTGTTATTGTTCATTGTGGTCTTAGCCGTGACTTGTTGGCATTGTTGTTGTTATAAGTGGACGTTTGGATTGTTGAGTTCTTGGTGGTTGATAAAGATGTTCTTGATGTTCTTACAACCTTCATAACTTGATGAATAAAGTGACTACTAGACCTTAAAAAGGTGAAGGGTAAAAGGTGAAAACTTGTTAGTCTTGTAAGACTTGCAATCATCCATCAACTAGTCAATCACTTAATTGAGCCCAAAAAAAGTTTAAGTAGGTGCATCACCTACTTTGGAAATTTGAGCAGCTTGAACCCTTAAGTAGGTGCATCACCTACTTGGACCAATTTGACCGATTTTAAGGTCCAAAATGCAGCTAAGGAGGTGGACAAAATAGGGCCTTTATAAGGCCAAGTTTCTGGTTATTTTCCTTCATTTCTAAGTCACAAAAAGAGTATATTTCACAAAATCTCTCTACTCTCTCTAAAACAACAAGGAGCAGCCCTAAAATTTCTTCTAGGGTTCTTGAAGAAACCCTCACCTTTGCAGCCCAAGGTAGGTGAAAACACTTACAGTTTAGCTTAATTATGTCATGGAAGATTAAGAAAACATGCTATAGGTTCCTAATTATAAATACATGGCAGAATATAGAACAAGCTACTTGCTCACTTTTTCTTTGTTATTAAGAGATGTCTTTTCTTCTTTGATTTAAAGTGTGAAGGAAAGTGAAAGTTGAAGTTTTGAGGAGTTCAAATTAAAAGAATAAGTTGCAGAATTGAGATAAGGTGACTGCTCTATTTTGCTCTCCTTGTATGTGAATTTGAAAGAGAATTATGGATGTGTTGTTATTGAGAACTCAAGATATAATGCGTTCAATAATTGATTGCTACAATAAAAGGGATTTGAGGTTGTTTTGTGGACTTTTTTGTATGTATATGTTATAGGCTGCTAGGTTGATGTTGGAGAAAGGTATGATTAGTTTGTAATGAAATATAGAAGAAAGGAGTGAGGGTACATTTTGTTTGGAATGTGTAATGAAGTCGAGGTGGTTTCGGTGAATCTTATAAGAACCTGTATGGTATGTGGGTGTAATTGGAGGAGAGAAGGGTTAAAATAACACCCTTGATTGATATATTAATGGCTTACTACCCGATTACTATTTTGGGTAAAGTTAAGTAGCCTAAATGTGTTAGTTGGTTGCTAACACTAGTTTACCATATATTCTATTGTAGATAAGTAATCTAATAGGTGGGAAGTCAAGTCGGGTTAGTTTCGGAGTTATATAACCAGGTATGTAAGGCATACTCTATTTTGCACTATTTGGCATGAAATCGGATATTTGTTCGATCAAGTAAGCTTCCAAGGTTTTCCTATAATAAGTGATACATAATAGCAGCACATTACATTCCATGTAGACAATGACCTTGTTCCCACTCTCTAACATGTTAAAACACCTCAATACATGCTTATTATTAAACCTGCACGTCTATTTTCACTAGCAAATTTCAGGAGTTTTCCGCTTGTTCAAATAAGACCCATGTGTTATTTTCAGCTTCTAAACACTTTATTTGTGTGCCAATAGCTCCCTACCTCAATTTATATGCCTCTTATTAGAAGATTATCTGTTTAAGGTACCATAATGTTATGACCACCAAAGTAACAATCTCAAAGGCTAAATAAACTAAGTAACGTAAATCTGTAAAATGAGTGGCATCTTAGGGGCATAAACCTAGCATGGGCCGATCTCGATACCTTTGTATGGGTGGCAGCTCAGGGTCGATCCCAATATTTATATGTAGGCAAAGCTTAGGGGTATAAGCCTAGCATAGGCCGATCCTAATTTATCTATTTACCACTGATCAACTGGTCATTTGCATTATATATGGCTTACAAAGATTATAAAGTAAGAAAGATAAGAATGGAGAAAGAAACATAATATATGTAGTCCCACAAGTATATATAAAGGTGGTCTACTAGTACTACTTATACACTTGTATCTGGTTTCTATTGAGCTCTTGTATTATGTGTAACCTTCAGCCTTACATATTTAGTACATATTTTTGTACTGACATCCCTCACAGGGGGCTTGTATTTCATGTTGTAGGCATAGGTACTTCAGCTCATACACCTCACTAGTAGGAGTGCAGGCTATTCAGTGACTATTGGTGAGCTCCAGGTTGATTCGAGGCTCTCTGAGTCTGTTCCATATATTTTTGTATTGTGCAGTAAGTCAAGATAGGGCGGGGGTTTTTATCGACCCTAACTAAGTCTATGTATCTTTTAGAGGCTTTGTAGACTAAGGTAAAATTATGATAGTGTCTTGCCTTTTGACATGGTGGCCCCAACGGCCAAGCTTTGTATATATATGTTTGTGCTTGCCTATGTAATTATTCTCATCGATACATGATATCATATTTGTCAGAACCTTTGGTTGTCATGGTTACATACATGAGATGTACAAGGTTATGAATTGATTCTCTCGGGCCTTTACGGCTATGGGTACCTGTCCGCCCCAATAGGATTTAAGGCGTGATAGTAGTATAGGAAATAATCAAGTATAAAGACGTGCACGGGTGAAGACAAAGCATTTAAGCACATACACACTCTTTCCTTTAAAGAAATAGACAACTTGGCTTCCACAAATTGAGATTCGTGCAACTTAAGAACGAGTGTGTTAAGCAAGGATGCACATTTAGAAGCATTACCCCAAGGAGACAATGACACTTTTGCTCTCGGGTTTTCAAGAATGACAATTTGCTTGTCATGTAGACCAAGCAACAAGTTGGGTGCACTACCATCACCACTTCCATATTTGGTATCGGGGTCAGATGGAAGAGTAGCCATAGACACAAGTCTAGACAACACTCCCTTTCCCCATAGGCTTCACCCAAACTATAAAAGATATACTCTCTACAATAGCATATATTTCATTAAATGCAAATAGAGAGTGGAGAAAGGCATCACTCAAGTCAACTTCAACTAAGGTGTCCTCATGTATGTACTCACTACTAGTTTCAATATCATCACCATGAGTACTCTCAACAATAAGGTCACATATAATAGAAGAAGTAATTTCCAAATAATGGACACCTTTCCTTTCTATGGAAGTACCCTCAAGTAGACACATTGTAACGCTCCGTACATCACAAACATAGACCAACTTAGCATAGTTGAAAGTATTTAAACTCGAGATAGGTATTTGAGCTTAAAGTTAAAGGTAAGTGTTAAGTTAAGTAGAGGGACCAATATTTTGGAAAAATTAAGAGAAAATAAGTGAGGTGCTTGCTTGACTTAATTAAGCTAATAGGTGACTAGTAGGTGCGTCACCTACTTATACTATTGGACTAAATTGAGGCCTATAATATTAGACATATTAAATGCCCAAATTAAGTAAAAGAAAAAGGGAAAGATGAGCAGCCCAATACCTATTCTATTTAAGGCCCAATATGGTGTGATCCAATTAGAAATAAACCAAGTAGGTGCATGACCTACTTGGAATTTTTGAGCAGCTTAAATATCCAAGTAGGTGCATCACCTACTTGGACTAATTTTGACCAATATGTGGCTGGAAATGAGCAAAAAAGAGGCGGTCAAGTGGAAGGATTTATAAGGTCCATTTAGTTCATTTTCTCTTCATTCTTGCAAAAAAATCAGATTATAATTAGCTCCCTCTCTCTTTTCTCTCAAGCCTAAAACAACCACCTCTTTTCTCTCCTAGGGTTCTTGAAGAAACCCTCCTTATTTCCAGCCAAGGTAAGTGAAAATAACTATGGTTTATATTTAATCATGTCATGGGAAGTTATGGAAATCAAGTTATTGTTTTATTTGAAGTATAGGGCAGACCTTTTTTTCCAACCTTGGCAGTCCACTTCTCTTTAATCTCTAAAATATTTTTCAATAGTTTTTGGTTCAACTTGAAGGGAAACTTAGCGTTTTGATGAAGTGCAGTTTAAGAAAACAAATTTCAGAAATAAAGGTAGGGTTACTGCCCTGATTTACCCCTCCTTTTGTATAGGCCTTGATGGAGGATTTTATATATGTTGTTGTTAAGAACTCATGGCATGGTGATCGGAAGCCGTGAGTTTAATATCTTATATTGTGTTGAAGGATTTTGGGACTGTTTAGGTGATGTCTATAGGTGTTGTTGTTGGAGGAAGTGGGTAACCTTATGGAATGGTGAAGTGGAGTTGTATTAAAGTATAGAAGGAGGGTGTGGTGATACACCAAGTATTTGAGGGGCTGAATAGTCTTACTGCCCGTCAATGTTTAGCTACTGTTTTACAAGGGTTACCTTTTGATTAGTTGCTAATATAGCTCCTTTAAGTGCTTATATTGTAGATTAACACCTTAAAGGAAAGAAGTCTAATGCATTGTAATAATCAGGTTGCACAATGAGGTATGTAAGGTTATTCTAGTTCATATTCTTTGGCATGGTGTCATATACTCGTGTACCAATAAAGTGAGCTTCGTAGATGATCTTTCATGTTAAAAGATACATTGTGATGGTGTACCAACCCCACTATAGTTAATCGACCTTTTATTTACTGCCCATGGTCTAAAAGTGTGTCAAAGTGTCACATGTTTCTCTTATATGAGTCAATGAGATCCAAGATTATACAAGTTAAAGAGTATCACATGTTGGATTACAATCTGTCCAAAATTTCTTCAATTGATTGTATACTTCTTTTGGCTACACATGTTCTTTTTTCGAATATCATTCCCATCGTGTTTGGGCATAAGATGACCTTCTAGAGTCTTTACCTATTTAGTGTATAGTTTATATGTCCTTATGTGGGATATACATTTGTTCCTAATTAGAATCTGCCCACGTGCTTCAATAGTACCCATTCTCACGTACCCTTCTATTTGTTATTACCTAATAAGTATTTATTGTACAGTCCAAACCTCTTTAGTCGATACGTATCTTAACTTGGTATGCATGTATTCCCCCATTTGAAATGTCTAAATTTCTACACTTGAATCTGCCCCAATTTCTATATTCTTGGTAAGATCACTAGAATCTGCCACAACCCATATATGCTATGTAATGTCACTTGTTTACTAGTTATACACCTTACTAGCTTATTTGTTACAGGTCATCATCTCCTCGCTTGTCACATACCTTCTTGGCTTATTTATTAGTGAATATGTTTTATGCCCAGTGAGGCTCGTAGTGTCATATAAGTTCCAAAGTATTACCCTTATTTCCTATATCATTGTTCTTGTCTCGATCGTATGCTTTCTTCTATTGGTTCATAGCTCTAAAGCTTAATAATGTTATAACCACCAAAATAACAATCTAAAAGATTAAAGAAGTGATGTAAAGTAAATATATTTATGTGTGAGTGGTAGCTCAGGTGCGAGAGCCTAGCATGGGTCGATCTCAATTTATTGATTTACACCTAGCATGGGTTGATCCCATTATCGGGTGGTATCCCAGGGGTGAAAGGTAAGCCTAGCATGGGTTAATCTCAGTTTATGTATTGATGAGGAACATATCCCAGGGGTATAATACCTAGCATGGGTTATCCTCTTTTACCACTGATCAGCTGGTCATATGTATCACATGGCTTACAAATATTATAAAGCAAAAAAGAGTAAAGTAAAGAAAAGCATTTAATGTACAGTTTTCCACAAGTGTAAGTAAAGGTGGTTCGTTCATCCTTATCTATATGTTTATATATTTGACCCCGAGTTTCATTAATTTCTTATTTCACTTATGGTTATCTCATGCCTTACATATTCAGTACATTACTTCGTACTGACGTCCCTCATGGGGACCAGCGTCCTATGTTGCAGGCACAGGTCTTTAGCAAGTAGATTTCCCTAATAGAACACAGGATACTCAGTGGCTGTTGGTGAGCTCCAAGTTGATTCGGGGCCTTACCGAGTCTTTATCATATATATTTTGATGGTTTTATAGTCATGGATTCCATTAGAGGCTTTGTAGACATTGTAAAGCAGTCATATATATAGGTTCACATGTCATCTATATCAATTTGGCTAATTGGTTAGTGCTTTTCATCAGTGATTCCATTTGTTTAGTGATTCATTTTCTCATCTAGTTTGTTTTTATAGTATGTGTTCCTATAGTTGTTGTCCACGTCATATAGTATGGGGTGTGATACACATACCACCACCAAAGTTCAAGGAATACTTAAGTCTTCACAAGAAGCAAGCAATTCATCCTCATAGTCATCAAACATAGGTAGGGTGTCATATAAAGGATCACAACCACAAACAATTTTAAAGGCATAATCACTTATTGGGTTCTTAAGAATTCAAGCAAGTCAAAATTATCATCACCCAATTGATCATTCCTTTCCAAGACCTCATATTCCCTTCCTATAAGAGTACTCTCATCTTCCAAGAAGATATTTCCATCTTTAGGAGGAATGTTGTCACACCATAGTGGGTTGATATAGTCTATAACTTTCAAGACAAGCTATACCTTCAACTTCATTCTCACCACTAGGTTCATTAGGAGTGAACTCATCATCTTCAAAAAGGATATTATACTTAGAGAGAGAAGGATCTATCATGAAGAGGATATAGAACATGAAAATCCATTCTCTAAAAGATCATTATCAATTATCAAAGATGTTTCAAGCACATGATTGGATTATGAGCAAAACCGAGAGTAGAACATTCACTAGAGGTCATGCTAAGCGGGTCACTCTTATTTATTTGATCAACATTTTCAATATCATCACTCACTTGAGATCCATTAAACACATCACACACATCCTCAAGTGGTGGACAAATTTTGCATGTAAGTTGATCAACACAATTCCTACAAGATGATGTACTATCATTCAACACATTGGCTTCAACACTAGGTAGATATAAATTGATCTTACAAGAAGAGTCAATTCGGTCATCAATAGGATCAAATAGTGTATCCACATTCACAACATGTACGTCATCATCAAGGGGCAAAGAATCAATAGATGATGTATTATTATTCAACACAATGGCTTCAATACTAGCTGGACTTAAATTGATCTTACAAGAAGAGTCAATTCGGTCATCAATAGGATCAACTAGTGTATCTATACTCACAACAAGTACATCATCAACAAGAGACAAAGAATAAATAGACTCACAAATAGGTAAGCTACTACTCACACTTAATGGGCTACTAGCCACACATTTATCATTCACATACACAAAAGTGTAAGAGTTAGCTATTTTACCTTGAAGTTCTTGAGTAGATTCTTCTTTGTCGTGGTGTGAAGGTTTCCCACATTCTTCGAAAGCAACTTCCATGTTAGTACCTACACAAATGTCCTTAGAAATAAAAGGAAAAACATAGTTAGCATGGTTTGGTGGAAACCCCCTCACTCCACTACACACAACCTCTTATTTTTTCACTCTTGGATTACCACCTTGCACTCCCTTACTTCTCTCACTCTTTTGTCTCTCATAATCATTCAGTTTGGAGTAAGTAATCACATCTCCTTGTGGTTTGGGAAGAATTAAAGTAAAGAGATAATTTCCCTAATGGTCCACTACAACCTTTGGTCAATTTAGCACATTTGGAACTCTATGTTGTGCAAACCAATCAGCACCCAAGCATACATAACCTGGTGTTAAGGAAAGATATCGGACCATACCTCCTTATAGTAT
Organism: Capsicum annuum; assembly: GCF_002878395.1. Classification (NCBI taxonomy): domain Eukaryota; kingdom Viridiplantae; phylum Streptophyta; class Magnoliopsida; order Solanales; family Solanaceae; genus Capsicum; species Capsicum annuum. The sequence goes on from NW_025893454.1 coordinate 243,807, forward strand.
TCAAATTGGGTAAAGACAATCCTCACTCTCTCGGTAACCTTATACCCATCCAAGGAATATGGAACAAGTAAAGGTTCTCAAAACAACCCCAAATAGTCAACCATGGGTGGCATGATGTGATATAAGTATAAAGACCACAAAAGAGTCCAAGGCATTATCAAAGGTTCAAGCTTCAGAATTAAAAGGTGATTAAAGGCCTTTTGGAGCCTTTTGAAGCCTTGTTCAAGAGAAGAAAGGAGGAGGACTTATACACTCCATAGGCTCCTCAAGTGAAGGGCATTGAAGACATTTTGCACTTTAAAGCTACACTCAAGAGTCGCCTCTTTTGGGAGTTTCATTAAGGGCAATTAAGTCTTTTATTATGTAATAGTATAAATAGACAATTTTACTTCTCTTTTCATTAGACTTGGATGAATTGAAAAGGAGTATTACTCTTAGTGTTAGATCGTAGTCCTCTCCTTCTCCTTAAGAGAGGAAAACCAAAATTTGAACCTTGAATACAATTGAAATTGGTTTGCGTATTGGGTTATTTGGCAAGAAAGGTGTTCTTGAGGAAGTGTGAGTCCTTTGGCTCACCTAAGAGAGTGGTTTGAACTTTCATTTGTGAGGTGTGATTGGAGATTTGATACATCTCCTTTTGTTAATCATCTAGTGGAAGTAAGGGTCACTCTACTATCTTTACATTCATGCAATTCTTCTCCTTATCTCCTTTCTAAGTTTTGTTTTCTCTTTGTGTTGTTGCTGATTTTTAGCTTCTGTTGTCAATTTCGTGTTTTAGCCTTCCTTAAGGCTATCATGATGTAGTTCTTATGGCACCAATCATCTAGCACAAGGAGGCAGCCCGGTACCCTATAAATGCTTACCTTTCCGGAGTGAATACTTCTCCTAGGATCAACATTGTAGAGTTTAGGACAACCCATGGGCACATGAGTACCCCTCAACCTTGGAAATGTATTCTCTCTTCTTCTCATGGGACAACCTACACTATAGCTAGTATACCCATTCACACCACTCGACCTTGATAAGATTACTACAAGGTGGGGAATATGAATCTTCATGCTCCACACATGCACTCTCACCATGGATCTCATAAGCTTTGAGAAGAAAGGGACTATACCTTACACCAATTCTAGGTTTGGAGTGGGAAGTGTAATACTCCTCACATGCACCAACTTCATCATAAGAACCATCACAAGGCCCTACATCGCTTCCATATTCACCATAAGCACTAGGAACTTCATTCACCTCATTTTCTCCCTCTAAACCATAACTCCTAATTCGTCCCATGTCTTGATCATGGCTATATTCATAGTCCCCATAATCTCCAACATCATCGTAGCCATAAAATCCCTTACTACAATCACAGTCTCCCATGTTGTAGTCACAATAGTCTGAGGCTACCAAGATATGTTTCTCTTATATCACCTTGTACCTATAAAATAAACAAACAAGATTAGTAGTAAAATCTCCTAACCAACACTTGTATACACTCACCTTTGTGATCCTTACAATTGGAGCGGCGAATATTGAAAGTTGCTTATACTCCGGTAGTCAATAAGGTGTTAATCACTACTTAGTGTCTGGAATAGATTCTTGTTTGATCGACTCAAGACACAAAACAGAAAAATCTACTTACAAACTTGAAACAAAGAAATTCAACGAATCAAAATGAGAAAAGCACACAAAGAACGAAAACACAAAGAAAGCGGACTCAAACAACTAATTCACAACTAAGTAGGTGATTACTAGTTGTTTATTAGTTTCAGAATCAAGAAATAAAACTAAATAAACAAAGAAAAGAAACTTTGAACCTAAATTTGAGCTTCAAGGTATTTTGGAAGTTGATAATGTGGCACTTTGATGACGTGGCAGCCTTGGTCAAAATTGGTCAACGATTTGGAGTTGACTTGTTTCCAATTTAAAATTCAACAATCTTCTTCTTGATAGTGTAGTAATTGATTTTGGTGAAGAAAACACAAAGAATGGACCCCTTTTCAAGCTCAAAAGAGTTTAAATTTGTTGTGATCTCCCCTTGTACTTTCCCTTGTCCTCTTCTTTGAGAATATTCTTTTTTGATGCTTTTGGACTTTTTCTTTCTTTGGAAGACTTGGAATATGCTTGGAATATTCTTTGTACAAACAAGGACCACACTCTCTTTCTTCTTCTTTTTGGATCAAACCACCACTTTTTGAATGTTCTATTTCAACAACATATGAAGAACATGAACAACACCAACATTAAAAAATGAAACCTAACCCAAATGAACTCCAAATTGAATGATTTTTGAATATTCAAGCATACTTTGAACTCAAACACCAATATCACATTTTCAAGCCACAAATCTCACCAAAACCTTTCCAATTTTGAGATCCACCTTTTAAGTTTCTTCAACTTCAAGTTCAACAATGGTGGATGGCTCAAAACAACCCGAAAATAGCTCAAATAGATCTAGACTCCTATAGTGTTAGAGAACACAAATTTAACACTAAAAACATAAGAAAAACAAAAATCAAAACTCAAATTTTGACCTAGGGTCAAAAACGGGATTAGTACTTTTTTGGGATTTTTTATTTTTACACTTCTTTTTTGGGATTTTTCAATATCTAGACTCTAATTATCACATCTCAATCCTATTGGGGCGGACAGGCACCCATAGCCATAAAGGTCGGAGAGAACCAATTCATAACCTTGTACTTTCCATGCATGTAACTATGACAACCAAATGTTCTGACAAATATGATATTATGTATCAATGAAAATAATTACACATGCAAGCACAAACTGATATATACAACACTTGGCCGTTGGGGCCACCATGTCTTAAAGATACATAGACTTAGTTAGGGTCGGGACAAACCCCCCCCGCCCTAGTCTTAACCTACTATACAATACCAAAACATATGGAACAGACTCGAAAACCTCAAATCAACCTGGAGCTCACCAATATGCACGGAATAGCCTGCGCTCCTACGAGTAGGGTGTATGAGCTGAAGTACCTATGCCTGCAGCATGAAATGTAGGTCCCTGTGAGAGAGTCAGTACGAAAATATATACTGAATATGTAAGGCTGAAGGTTGGATATAAAAGCTTAATAGAAATCAGATACAAGTGTATAAGTAGTACTAGTAGACCACCTTTATATACATATTTGTGGGACTACATACATTACGTTCCTTTTTTCAATTTTACCTTTCTTACTTCATAATCTTTATAAGCCATATGTAATGCAAATGACCAGATGATCAGTGGTAAATAGATAAATTAGGATCAGCCCATGCTAGGCTTATGCCCCTGAGCTGCCTACATATAAAGATTGGGATCGACCCATGCTAGGCTTATCCCCTGAGCTGCCATCCACATATCAAAGTATCGAGATCGGTCCATGTTAGGCTTATGCCCTTGAGCTGCCACTTCTCTTACAAATTTATGCTACTTAGTTTATTTAGACTTTGAGATTGTTACTTTGGTGGGTTATTGAGTAAATGGAGAACTTCTGAAATTTTCAAATGAAGATAGATATACAAGCTTAATAATAAACATGTGTTGAGGTGTTTTGATATGTTAAAGAGTGGGAACAAGGTCATTGGCTTCTTGGTATACAATACGCTACTATTATGTGTCACTTGTTACAGGACAACCTTGAAACTTATTTGGTTGAACAAATGTTTGATTTCATGCCAAAGAGTACAAAATGGAGTATGCCTCACATACTTGGTTATATAGCTCTGAAACTAACCCGACTTGACTTCTCGCCTTTTATATTACTTATCTATAATAGAATATATGGTAAACTAGTATTAGCAACCAACCAACACATTTAGGCTGTAACTTCACCAAAATGGTAATCAGGCAGTACACACATAATCCATCAATCAAGGGCATTATTTTAACCCTTTCCTCCTCCAATTACACCCACATACCACACATGTCCTCATAATATCACCAAAACCACATCATCTTCGTTACACTCTCCAACCAACACACAAAATAAATTTGGCAATAACAAATGCAATAATTAGTTCAGTGGTGTACCACCACACCTTTCTTCTATATTTCATTACAAACTAACCACACCTTTCTCCAATATCAACCTGGAAGCCCATAACACAAATACACAAAACAGTCTGCGAACAACACCCCAATCATCCTTTAATAACAACCAAATATGTTCAATCCTGTACCAACACATGTATATAGAAAAGGGACAAAAGTGGACAGCAAACATACCTTGATTTCCTTGTTAGTTTAGCCTCTTAATTTGTATCTCTTCAATAGCTTAATTCCTTCTCACATACGCCAAAAGACAAAGAAAGAAATTCCTTAATAACTAAGAACAATGGACTGTCCAACTTATAGAGAGGGCTGTCCAGAAATTAATCTTGAAGAACACATAGTTTCCTTAGTACAACTCATGAATTGCTCACTTACCTTTATCTTGGGAGGAAGTTCAATTCTAATAACCCTTGTGGGAAGATAGGGTGTTACTTCATAGCCAAGAGATAACAAGAGAGAAAAACCTAGAAGCTGAAATTTTTGTCTAAGTTAAAAATGAGCAAAAATTGCTGATTTCAATCTATATAAAGGTGCTGCTCTTTGGCCGACTTTCTTGACCCTTTTTGGCCCATATTTTATCAAGTGAAAGATGTATCTACTTGCCCAATATATTGGGCTTTTTTAGATCCAAAGTTATTGGGCCTTAGCCACCCATTTTCCCTTCTTTTCTTCTCTTTAACTTGGCCTTGGCAGATTTGAGTATTGGGCCTTTTTACCCATTATATTTCTCTTCTATTCAATTTGAGCCCAAATAAGTACATTACATTAGTATAGGCCCAAATCTGGTCCATAGCCATATGTCCATTAATTTGGTCTAAATAGTTCAAGTAGGTGACTCACCTACTAGCTTAATTAAGAGAGCAAGGACCTCAATATTTTGTTCCATATTTAGCTCAAAATCCCTTTAATATGACCTTAAACTTATACACACTTGTTCACTTTAAACTTTAGATTCAAATACTAGCTTACGATCCCAAATTTAAATAGTTGTATCGACGTTAACTTGGTCGCATCACATAAAAATTGCACGGGCAGCATATATAATTCTATCTAATTAAAATAAGTACAAGCAAAATATGGGATGTTACATCCTTCCCCCCTTAGAAACATTCGTCCTCGAATGTTAGCATAACTGTCCAACCAAAACAAGTTCAAGCCTAAGTTTAATATCCCTATTACCACATAGTACCTATATATTTTACATTTACTTGTTATTGCTCTAATTCAGCATCTTGGACTTTTTTTCGTATTTGAATAAATGGGGGTACTTGGATTTCATCGCTTCTTCAGCTTCCCATGTGATCTCTTCTACATGCTGATTTCTCCAAAGCACTTTTACAGAAGCTATTTCCTTATTCCTCAACTTCTTCAGTAGGGGTAATATGAGATGGATCTCCAATGCACTTTCAAAGCATTGACACGTGAAATACCGGATGAACTGTTGAGAGCTCTTAGGGTAGCTCTAATTCATAAGCGACTTGGCCAAACCTTTGAGTAATCTTATATGGGCCTATATAACGTGGACTTAGTATTCCTTTCTTACCAAATATCATAACCTCTTTCATTGGTGACACCTTCAAGAATACCCAATCACCTATAGCAAACTCTAGCCCCCTCATTTTAACATCTGCATATAACTTGTGTCGACTTTGGTCTGTTTCTAGCCATCGTTGGATCACTTTAACCTTTTACATAGCTTGATGAACAAGATTTGGACCGAACAAGGCAGTTTCACCCGCTTCAAACCATCCAATTGGTGATGATGCACTTTCTTCCATACAAAGCTTTATATGGTGCCATTTTGATACTTGAATGATAGCTATTGTTGTAGGCGAACTCTATGAGAGGTAAATGATCATCCCAACTACCTTTAAAGTCTAATACATAAGCTCGTAGCATATCTTTAAGTATTTGAATGGTGCGTTCTATCTGTCCATCTGTTTGAGGGTGAAAAGCTGTACTTAGATTCACTTGTGTTCCCAAATTTCTCTGTAAAGAGTTCCAAAAATTTGCAGTAAATTGAGCTTCTCGATCTGATATAATATAGATTAGAACTCCATGCAGTCGAACTATCTCCTTAATATATAATTTGGCATATTCTTCAACTGTGTAAGTGGTCCTAACCGGTAGAAAATGCCCTGATTTAGTAAGCCTATCAACAATCACCCATATGGAATCAAACCTTCAAGATGTATGAGGCAAACAAGTGATGAAATCCACGTTGATCATGTCCCACTTCTAGATTGGAAGATCTATACATTGCATATAACCCCCGGGTTTTTTTGCTCTACTTTAACTCTTTGACTATTTGGACATTCAGCTATAAATTTTGCAATGTTCTTCTTCATGTCACCCCACCAATACATTCCTTTCAAATCATGGTAATTTTTGTTGACTCTGGATGGATAGAATACCTTGAATGATGTGCTTCTGTCATAATCCTCTTTCTTAGTCCATCTATATTTGGCACACACAATTTATTTTGGCACCGAAGTACTCCTTCTTGCGTAAGCTCAAATGATTTCATCATACCACATTGCACATATTCCTTAAGCTTTAATAGAATGGGATCTGCATATTGCTTCTCTTTTACTTCAGCTACTAGGGAAGATTCTGCAGCATTATAAACAATATGCCCTTCATCTAGAGTTTCGAGAAGGCAAACTCCCAAATTGGCTAGTTGGTACAAATCTTTAGTCATCCTTTGTCTTTTTACAGATGGTGCCATACTCTTCCAACTTAATGCATCTTCCACCACATTTGCTTTCCTCGAATGATACAAGATATCAACGTCATAGTCTTTTAATAATTTAAGCAATCTTCGTTGCCTCAAATTTAGGTCCTTCTGATTAAAGATATACTGCAAACTCTTGTGGTTAGTGTATAAGGCAAATATAACCGCTGCTAGCTCCAGTTCATATGTTGGATAATTTTTCTCGTGTGGCCGCAATTGTCTCGAGGCATATGCTATGACTTTACCATACTGTATCAATACACACCCTAAGCCAATTCTTGAAGCATCACAATACAATGCATACCCCTCTATGCCTTTTGGAAGCACCAATACGAGTGTAGAAGTCAACTTATTCTTCAGATATTAGAAACTCCTTTCGCATGCATCATTCTATTGGAACTTAGATGCTTTGTGTGTTAGCTTTGTTAAAGGTGCAGAAATTGAGGTAAATCCTTCAACAAACCTTCTATAATAACCTGGCAACCTAAGAAAACTATGAACCTTCGTAGGCGTTATAGGTCTTGGCCAATTCTTCACGGCTTCTATCTTTTGACTATCAACCTTTATTCCTTCAGCAGATACAATATGGCCCAAGAATGCCATAGATTTTAACCAAAACTCACATTTAGAGAACTTTGCAAATAGCTTATGATCACGAAGAATCTGCAACACCTGTCGTAAGTAATTGGCATGTCCTCATTTGATCTCAAATAAACCAGAATATCATCTGTAAAAACTATCACAAACACATCCAAGAAGGGCTTGAACACCCTATTCATCAAATCCATAAAAGCTGCAGGGACATTAGTTAGCCCATAGGACATAACTAGGAACTCGTAATGACTGTACCGTGTTCAAAAAGCTGTCTTGGGTATGTCATTCTCTTTGACCCTCATTTGGTGATACCCAGACCTTAAATCAATCTTTGAAAACCACTTGGCGCCTTGGAACTGATCAAATAAGTCATCAATTCTCGGAAGGGGATATTTGTTCTTAATAGTCACCTTGTTCAATTGCCTAGTCAATACACATTCTTAATGAGCCATCTTTCTTACGCACAAATAACACTGGTGTACCCCAAGGGGACACACTAGGCCTTATGAATCCTTTTTCTAGCAAGTATTTCAATTCTATACGGGGGAATTGAGATTGGTTTATTACCTGGAATCACATCAATACCAAACTCCACCTCTCGTTCTGGAGGCAAACCCGAAAGATTTTTAGGAAATTCATTTACCACTGGAATAATTTGAAGAGTTGGTGTCTCCACATTTGTATCCTTCACTCTAACCAGATGACATATGTAACCCTTGGAAATCATCTTTTTCACCTTAAAATAAGAAATAAATGTACCTCTTGGTGCACCAATATTACCTCTCCATTCTAGGACTGCCTCCCTTGGAAAATGGAAACACACCCTCTTAGTTCGGCAATCTACTCTGGCATAACAAGAAGCCAACCAATCTATACCCATTATAGTATCAAAATCTACCATTTCTAACTCAACCAGGCCAGCCATTGTATCGCGACCGTAAATAGTTATTATACAATTTCTATACACTCTCCTAGCTATAACAGATTCACCAATCGACGTAGATACTTCAAGTGGCTTAACTAGCAATTATGGTGTTTTTTTTGAACTTTTCAGCAACCAATGGAGTGACGTATGATAATGTAGAACTCAGATCAACTAATGCATATACATCATGTGAAAAAATGGACAATGTACCTGTAACCATATCTGGAGAAGCCTCTGAATTTTGTCGATCCGCTAAAGCATATGTACGATAGGCTGTACACCTCTACCTGAATAAGGCACCGATAATGATGATGCAATGGCTGATCAAGTAGGTCATGCCATACCACCTATGCCTCCTTGAGGCCATTCTCTCATCATATGTCCTAACGTACCACGCTAAAAATATGCATTTGTTCCAAATTGACATGCACCTAAATTAAGCTTTCCACATTGTCTACATGGCTGTCGAGGAGGCCTTAATTGGCTCATTCTCCTTTGATCTTGATACCCCACTATTTGCGAACTCTGACTCTCATTTCTTTAACCAAACTGGTTACCTTTAAACCCTTGAAACTGTGGTAGAGCACTAGCTATAGAATAAGAAGATAATGGCCTAGGTGGTCTATTAGGAAATCGAGGCATAAACTCTCCTTGGGATGCCGTGAACTGCCCCGTAGATCTGGCCCTCTTGGAATATCCATTTCCAATTCTTTTGCTCTTCTCCTTTAACTCTGATCCTTCATTTTTTTTTATGTAAAAAGCTTGTATCCTTGCTATTTCCATATCTTTGTTCAAAGCAGCAATAGTACAATCTCTAACCAAATATGGATCCAACCTATCCATATATCGATGATTTCTATCATCCATAGTAGCTACAACATTAGGAGCATACCTAGACAAGGAGTTAAACCGAAGGCTGTACTCCCTCACGCTCATATTTTCTTGGCAAAGATTTAGGAACTGATCCGCACGGGCTTCTCGAATTTCAAATAGAAGGTAATGATCAAGAAATGCCTTTTTGAACTCTTTCCAAGTAGATAAAGGTGCATCGATACCCCTAGATCTTTTCCAATCTTCATACCAAAATATAGCCTCCCCTTTGAATCTATATGCTGCTAGCTCAACTTTCTCTTTACCTGACACATGCATGACATCTAGAGCCCTTTGGATTTGATCAATAAAGTCCTATGGGTCTTAATTAAGATCTGATCCGGTGAATGTGGGAAGATCCAATTTAAGAAAATCCTGCGTTTGTAGGCTAGCTGCCCTATCTACACCACTAGAACCTATAGTTGGAATGGCTTGTCCTTGATCTTGTCCAGCAACTATACGAGCCAACAATTATACTGCATTCCTTAGATCTTGGTCTGTAGTATTGGTAGGTAGTTCTGAGGATGCGATTCTTCTCTTTCTTAGATCTTCTAGAGATAGAGGAGTAGAAGAAGTTTGGGAAACAAACTCAGCTTGAGCCTCACTTTGATTAGCTCATCTAGGTGGTGATTTGCTGGTCCCTTCCCCGGCAGCCTCGTCTATCCGCCTGCCTGTATTCTTACTCTTTTTTGTAACCGGTATCTTTACTATATAATAAGAGGAAAAAATGGGTTCAATGGTTAAATATGACTTCACCTACAACATGGGATCTATTGCACGATCTAAGATATGAAGAAAAAGAGAACCCCTAAATGTCCCATAGCCTCCTATTTATATATGTGGTGCACAACATGCCCATAAACAAGACTCTATATAGATCCTATTGGGGCGGATAGGCACCCGTAGCCATAAAGGCCCGAGAGAACCAATTCATAACCTTGTACTTCCTATGCATGTAACTATGACAACCAAATGTTTTGACAAACATGATATTATGTATCAATGAAAATAATTACACATGCAAGAACAAACTGATATATACAACACTTGGTCGTTGGGGCCACCATGTCTAAAAACAATACACTACCGTAACTTTACATTGACTTAGTTAGGGTCGGGACAAACCCCCTCTCCCCGCCCTACTCTTAACCTACTGCATAATACCAAAACATATCAAAATAGACTCGGAAATCCTCGAATCAACTTGGACCTCACCAATATGCATGGAATAGCCTACGCTCCTATGAGTGGGGTGTATGAGCTAAAGTACCTGTGCCTGCAGTATAAAATGCAGGTCCCCGTGAGGAATGTCAGTACGAAAATATGTACTGAATATGTAAGGCTGAAGGTAACAACACACGATACAAGAGCTCAATATAAATCAGATACAAGTGTATAAGTAGTACTAGTAGACCACCTTTATATACATATTTGTGGGACTACATACATTACGTTCCTTTCTTCACTTTTACCTTTTTTACTTCATAATTTTTGTAAGCCATATGTAATGCAAATGACCAGCTGATCAGTGGGAAATAGATAAATTAGGATCGGCCTATGCTAGGCTTATGCTCCTGAGCTGCCACCTACATATAAAGATTGGGATCGGCACATGCTAGGCTTTTTCCTCTAAGCTACCGCCCATATATCAAGGTATCGAGATCGGCCCATGCTAGGCTTATGCCCCTGAGCTGCCACTCCTTTTACAGATTTATGCTACTTAGTTTATTTAGCCTTTGAGATTGTTACTTTGGTAGTCATAACATTATGGTACCTTGAAGTAATAACCTGCCACTAAGAGACATGTTAATAGGCACTTAATGCAACGTAAATGAAGTAGAGAGCTGTTGGCACACCAATAAAGTGTTTAGGAGCTTAAAATAACACATGGGTCTTAATTGAGTAAATGGAGAACTTCTGAAATTTTCAAATGAAGATAGATGTGCAGGCTTAATAATAAACACATATTGAGGTGTTTTGATATGTTAAAGAGTGGGAACAAGGTCGTTCGCTTCTTGGTATACAATACGCTGCTATTATGTGTCACTTGTTACGGGACGACCTTGAAAACTTATTTGGTGGAACAAATGTTTGATTTCATGCCAAAGAGTACAAAATGGAGTATGCCTTACATACTTAGTTATATAGCTCCGAAACTAACTCGACTTGACTTCTTGCCTGTTATATTACTTATCTACAATAGAATATATGGTAAACTAGTATTAGCAACCAACCAACACATTTAGGCTACTTAAATTCACCAAAACGGTAACCGGGCAGTACACACGTAATCCATCAATTAAGAGAATTATTTTTACCCTTTCCTCCTCCAGTTACACCCACATACCTCACATGTCCTCATAAGATCACCAAAACCATATCAGCTTTGTTACATCCTCCAACCAACACATAAAATAAATTGGGCAGTAACAAATGCAACAATTAGTTCGGTGGTGTACCACCATACCTTTCTTCTACATTTCATTACAAACTAACCACACCTTTCTCCAACATCAACCTGGCTAATACACGCACAATGAGCCACAAGAGCACAAGATATTGTCTAAGGGTCAAGGCTTCGGAATTGGCAAGCAATTAAAGACTTTTTTGGATATTTTGAAGCCTTGGTCAAGAGAAGGAAGGAGAGAAATTTATACACTCCATAGGCGCCTCAAAGGAACAATAATGATGACTTTTTACACTCCAAAAGATCACTCTATAGGCGCCTCCTTTTAAGTCCTCATTAAGGGCATTTTTGTCCTTTGACGTGTAATAGTATAAATAGACCATTTTACTTCTCTTTTCATTAGAATTTTGATGACATTGAACTTACTTCTATACTGTAGTTTTAGCTTTGTAGAGAGAGAGAGAGTAGAATCTGAAAAATTGGTCCTTGAACACTTGAAAGTTAGGATTTTCATTTGTCTTGGATAATTGGCAAGAAAGGTGTGCTTGGGGAAGAGTGTTTCCTTTGGGTCACCTAAGAGAGTGGTTTGAACTTACATGGTGATGTGTGTTTGAAGGTTTGATACACCTTCTAGTGCTATTCATTTGTGGAAGTAAGGGTTACTTTACTATCTTTTCATCTTATGCAATCTTCACCTTCTCCCCTTTTCTTTGTGTGCTGTTTTCTTTAGTTGTACTTACTAGAAAATCTCATAAAAAAAGAGTCAAAAATTAGAAAATACCAAAAAAAAAAATTGTGTTGTCTTGTGTGTTTGTTGTAGATCCGAATTTTCCAAGTTAGATCTACAAGTTTTTGTTGTGTTTTGAAGGTTTATAGTGCTAGATCCTTTCTCTCTAGCACATAGGGAGTCTAGATCTACTTTTAGATTGAAGTTTGGTTGAGTTTGAGCTAAGAACCTCCATGAACATGGTGGT